>NW_017305408.1:2374409-2378652 GCF_001594115.1 Trachymyrmex septentrionalis
TATATATCTCAACAAGGGACTTTTACTACCTTCGCAAAACATCACATTTTTTTTGTTACATGTGCGTATAAATTTCGACAGTATATGACAAAATGCATATATATATTGACACACATTCAAATAAGAAATAAATAATTAGCTTTTTACGCGATGCGCGATGCCTGGAATAATTTTCACGTATAACGTAAAATTAAAAATTTCCCTCTTTATAAATTTCCTTTTTACAGACGTGAAATAAAACACCGTAATGAAGCAGCTGAATTTTTGCATTTTATGCACTCTTATAAACACATGCACAAGTGCTTTATACGAGTGACGCGAAATTAAGCGCATGCTCGCGCTTAAACGTAAATGTGATATTCGGTGATAGTGCGATCGAGGTACCGTGCAGGTTTCTATCCGTTAGAATAATAATTCGGAACGTCGGGCGAGTCTCGCGCGCAAAAAGCACCGGATTTGCACTTGGCTGGGACCGAGCGACAAGTTCCAGAGAAACTTAGCTGGACGCGCTATCGCGTTTCTCCTCTCGCCAGAGTGGAAAAGCTCAAAGAACGAAGGAACGTCGAGGGCACGGACGTGTCTGGAAAAATTCCGAGAAAATGTAAGAGGAAACCCGCTCTCTGTTACTTCTCTTTCCTTCGACTTCCTGTCTATTACTTGTTTTTCACCTCTCTCACGATCTTCCACGCGCTTGTGATGATAGTGCTGGACAGCATGAACGTATAAATACGATGTCATTACAATATGATGAAATTTTTATAACATGTGGACGATATACAACGCTGTGTCTTTGAACCATCGTTACTGCTTTTCAACTCGTTATCGTCAGGCACATTAAGGAAAACGACGATATTAATATCGGTCTGTCGATTCTTCGTTAAATATTCCATTCGAAGATTAACCCCTATACATTGCATTATAACGACTGTATTTACATCTCAATTTATACAGAACAACGCAGAATTATTGTCAATTACAGATACTGCACAAATGCTATACAGATACTGGAAGTTCAGGAATAGCCGATAGCTATTTTATATATAATATCGTGTCACCCAGTTATTAAATTATAAAAACCCGAAAATGTTGATGAATAAAAGTGTGGTTTTATTTTGTAATCTCAAGCAAAAAGATTTGCGCTTTAAAATGGTGTTCAATTGAAAATTAGTGAAAAAAGAACATTCGAGAAAATTCTCATTAAAGCAAAATCGATTCGAAATTGGTACAAGAATACTTACAATTAGAAAGACGAGAGGTTGAAGGATTCCAGAGGCGCTAAGAGGTACTAAAATACGTACGCATACACCCTGCACAAAACAAATTAAAGTAAATTAGAAGAAATTCGTTCCTACGAGGTGAAACGAATTAGTCCAAAATCTCACAGATTGATTTGAAAATTCTTCGCAAGAAACTTATCTTGAGTTTAGGTGAGAAATTTCTTTCTCTGAGATCCTGATCGTTCCTCGTTGCGGAAACGGATATATAAGAATAGACTTCGCGAGATATAATAAATTCCGTCAATTCTTTTCAATTCGTTTATCTTTTTCGTATTGCACGAATGGCAAAGAAAGAAAAGGCAGAAAGAGATCTCAAACATTAAACACAGTGTGTCGCGATGTATATGGGCAAATAATGAGCAAATAACAGATATTTATCGTTCTACCGGAAGCAGGAAAAAGAAAATACTAACGTGTGTACGTTTTGCTTTGGTAGTATCCAACATTTCCGTTAGCATAGCGTTAACCGATATATTTTGCACACAAATAAATAATACTTAAATCGTGACGTTACACGTTCGTATGATTCGTCGTATATCAGAAATGTACTTAGTCGTTTGAAAAACACGCATGATTAGGCAAAAGTTAACTCTTCGGTAAAGTGAAATTTTCATTCTTTCGCAACCTGGATCTTTGAACGTCAGTGCAAATTTTTATATTCTTTCTGATTGCATAAAAATTAAAAAAAAGAAATATTACATACTTGAAATTTATTAACAAGTTTTTACACTGTTATAGAAGTTGAATCGTATTTTACCTACTTATTACAGATTTTCTCTGTCAGAATTCACAATCAGAAAACTGACTTTGCCTTTAAAGTCCAACATTGCTGGAGGCAATGGCACTGGTGGAGGTAATAATACTTTCTAGAAAAAAAAAAATACGATTCTCTTTGTATCCTTATTTTCTCCGAAATGATCAAAAATAATCTTTCTGCGACCGAATGCGAGTTAATAATAAAATCCATATATTCGAACTAAGAAAGAGAATCAATGGGTCCAAATCTTTCGATTCAGTTTTAAAAAGAAGAGAAAAATAATAAAGATATTTTAACAATAAATGTTCTTTTCGGGCATGTAACGAGCATCGTCGTCCTAATTTCGAAATAGAATTGTTACTGACATTAGATTAATGATTAAAATATTAATTATTATAAAACTGATAAGAGGACAAACTGATTAATACATTGCAAATTTTTCGTCTAAACAGCTAAATAGAAAAAGGGACATTTGAGAGAGATAGAATGTTTGTTTTTGAAAGTAATTGGTAAATTTATCTCTCTACATTAATTTATCAAAGTGCAAAATATGTTGTCCTCAAAATTCTAGAATGAGCTCGTGATTTTAACTACATAAAAAGTTATCTTCACAAAGATCTCTCTCTCTCTCTCTCTCTCTCTCTCTCTCTCTCTCTCTCTATTAATAAACCAATCTCGTTCCTATATAAAAACGTGTCCCGAAAAAGCGCTTAGAGCGTCAATAGCTTAAATTATTTCAAGTGAGATCCTACTTTGCGATTTTAATTCACAATGCACAGCGGCAGGATAACGCTTGGAAACGACATTTGTGCCCGCCGTCCGGTAAAGTTCATCGCAGTCGTTTGCAGACGTGTAAAAACTAATATCCGCTTTAAAACGGAGGAGACGTTATTAATATAACGGCATCCCGCCGGTACAAGTGCGCTCGACGTAATTATGATATGTGCATAAAGAGCGGCGTGCATATGCCCGCGGTGCGCATGTAACCCGTAGAATTCAGAAATTTCTTGCGGCGCCCATAATACAAACGCACACGTGTGTATGCACGTGCTGGGTAGGCGTTGCTTCGCGCACAAGGCTGGTCGTGCTGTAGTTTTTAATGCAATTAGCAAGAAATAATGTCCGGTGCGTGATACGACACAATTATTACTTAAACGAAATTAGGTCGAGCCACCAGGAGGCATATGGCAAATGAAAACACTCAATCAGATGTTAATTGTTTTAACTGATTAATTAGTCCTTGGCTTAAGTGTTTTAACCTTGGCTAATTTGCAGCATCGCACCTTACTCTCATTATTTTTACTATCTGCGTTTGCATTTTAGAAAAATTATAAGATAGTTGAAATAAAAACTAAGTTATTGGATGAAAACACCAACAAATTGCGTATACAAGATGAATGGGTAAATAATTTAAGTTTACAACAAAGAAGATTACCTCGAGCAATTTGTTCATTTTAAATAGGAGCGAGCAGGAAGGATTTAATAATTGCTATTCCGTTATGAATAAATAATTATTACTTGCTTATATAAATACGTTACTTATAAATAATTATTCATTTAGCTTTCATTTAAATATATATTATATGTATACTACTTTTCATTGATTATATGTAATTTATTTATTTATTTTTTTTCTTTTCAGATTGTGAAAGCGAAGCAAGTCCCGGAGTATTTTAGTAATTGGTATTTGCGCGATTATAATTAACTGCAAACGAGATTCGTGAATCAAGTGCATGATTCACGTTTTATCGCGTATTAACTGTATGTGATATAAACGAAATATATTTAGTATTTATTCTAAAGTACATTAATTTTATACCGATGACAAATTAGCTGATATATCACTCTTCTAACGATATTCTAGCGACAAGATTGTAAAAGTGTGCAAAATTATAATAACATTTCAGTATGGGTACATTCTGATAAGGAGATCTGATAAGGAGATAAAAGAGTATCTATAAAGAGAGTTTATTTCAAAAAAAGAAGCTATATCCAAAACATTTCCATAAGTTGCACTAAAAAAAAATTAAATTTTAATAAATATTTATTAATGTAAACATATATGTACTCTGATACAAAAACCATTAATTTGATTTAATTTATCATTCATTATTACTCTCTAAATCTGAATCAGTGAATAGTCACTAATTATCCAGTGATATACTTAGCATTGGATAATCAGTGAAGTTCAACTAAAAAAGGAAAAATA
>NW_017305408.1:2378752-2387106 GCF_001594115.1 Trachymyrmex septentrionalis
TTACTCTCTAAATCTGATTCAGTGAATAGTCACTAATTATCCAGTGATATATTGTACTTAGCATTGGATAATCAGTGAAGTTCAACTAAAAAAGGAAAAATATTTGAGCATTATATAACTAAAATACTGACACTTGCACGTTAATTTTAATCTTTCAATACCGTATTTGTTAAATTTAAGCACTAAAACAAGGTTAATTTAGATCACATAATAAAAATTAACTAGATTAGGGATCTCACATTTAATTCACTGATTACCAATGACATACTTGGCACTGATATCAGTGAATTTACTGACACAGATTTAGAGAGGAAGTAAATATTTACTTGATACTATTCAAAGAAACATCTATTAAGATTTAATAAATTTTCTCCAATGTAATATAATTACGAATAAATGAATAAATATATGGCAAATGTATTTGATGGGTTAAGCTCAATCCTGCAGACAATGCAAGCGAGTTTGAACAAACACGAATGAACAACTTGCTTCAATGGACGATATGAATATCGTCAATGCTTGCAGTGCTTTTCGCATTCATTGAAACAAGTTATTCAATTGTGTTCGCGTTTATTTGCTTAATCTGGATGCAGTCTGAAATATTGCATTCGATCATCATACATGCCGCAAAGTATCATATTTGCGTGATTGTAATTAACTGCGAGTGAGACCCGCGAATAAATTCCACAAGCGAGTTTCCGCGAATGAGTTTCGCAAGAATTTCATGAGCAAGTGCAATCTGAAGAACAGACGATCGAAGAAGCAACAGGCAATGACAGAGAGCAACCGTAGAATGATTTATTATTTGCAATTAATGGTTTGCAATTAATTCGAACTGTTTATTTGAATCATTAAAATTTAGAGATAAAAAGAAAAAAACGTATTTCTCTCTCTTCGAAATTATAAAATTATTTTATAAAATGTCTGTTCAAAGACACAAATACAAAATTTGATATACGTAATAATTATACTGTAAAATATTAATTATTTTGTACGCTGTAATAATTTGAACATATTTTTACAGATTCAACATAATATATCGCAGTCTACAATTCCATTGTTGCGCATTGTATTGCTGAGCAATAGATTAATTTATATTTTAAACTACGATAAATGGATCTGTGAAAATTTTATTAGATATACATATACTATGTACATATACATATATACAGATATCAAGTTAAAAACATGTACAATATAACTGTAATATTTCACAAATCCATTATCTTAAAATACTTTGAATACTGTTGGCGCATATATATTCTCGACAAAAGAAGTTTAATTTGGCTTGTTCGTTTGTTGCATATATGCAAGAAAAAGAAGTTCATTTTAGCTTGGAGACGTATACGTGTACTTAGAGTAAGAAGTTCGTTTTAGCCTGTCAAGAAGACGCATATATACGCGCTTAAAGTATCGCACTTTCCATACTAAAAGGGTTAAAATGAACGGGCTAAAATAAGTTCGAATTTGTATTTCTATTTCTATTTGTAATTCTATTTATTTTATAAATTATTTTTCTCCTTTCCTTAAAATTTATCATCATGCCAAGTAATTAATTATTTAGAAAACTTCAAAAAATTGTTATATTCATCATTTTTTTCTTTTTTAAATTGAGATAATTGTGTCGTCAATCTAGGGTTTGAGATTTTTAATATGAGCGTGAAAGGTCACCTTTTGCAAAGCGTGTTTCTACTTTTAGTCCTCTGCTTGTTAGAGAATATATTTTAGTATTAAATAAGTGGATAATGTAATGTTTTTAATTACTTAAAAGATAAATAGATAAGAGAAAAAAAATAATAAATCACTATATAGCATCAGAATATAAAGTTTTGATATAAGTTCTCTCACAGTGTTCGTATTTTATTGACGAACAAGATTGAGAAGAGAGAAGATGGAGAAGATTAAAAAGATAGGAGATAAAGAAGATTTAGAAGAAGATGAAGAAAAACCGAAAAGAAAAAATATAAAATTAAATTAAAGTTTATTTGTATGTGAAATAAAAGACATTATGTCACACGTATCTGTATCATATAGTATGTCACATGATGAAGAAAAAAATGTTAATGTTAATATATAGTTAACTATCTTCGTTTTTCTTTTTTTTTTTTCTTTTTTTTCATATCTTACAGAAGTCTGTATTTGACTTCCATGTATTTTCTTTCTTCTAGGATTAGAATATTATATAAATTGATGTGAGAAAAATAATATTCAGAGATTTTTTTTAACATGCAGATGCTGTGAAGAATAAATAAACAAAAAGCAAAAAATATTTTATAATTGTAAATATTAATTGTTCCAATTGATTTTAAAAACATTTTGTTGGATACGTTGATAATTACATTAGTAATAATTAGGTCACTTTACGTGACTTATTTAATTAATTTTAACAGATTTTATTCTGACCTTTCATAGCTCAGTTACACGTCTACATTTATTGCGGATTATTACTATTAATAAATAATTTTTGCACTTATTTCTACAATAATGAAATAATTTCACGATTTTCCGAACATATGCTGTTAAAAATGCAGCTCCAGATTGTCAATGAATATTTAAACACAATATTGCCACGAAACTTTAAATAACGTGAAAGGAAGAGTTAAAAAATAATATGTTTTATATATATATATGTATAATGCGATTATATAATATAAAATATAAAATAAATTGAGATATATCACAGAAATAATTGATTCTTAAATAAGATTACATTAATATAATTTTTATATCTATAGAAAAAAATGCTCGATGTTGAATAAGACTAATAAATTTTCAAATAAGAATAAGAGATTTTTTTCTTTATACATTAATATGTACATAAATATACAACACATATACAAAGGGGATTTTATTTACGGACTAGAATATATTGATTCATTATTACGAACATTTCCTGTATAATGCAGTTATATCATGTCACATATCCCCAATATATAAAATACATTTGCGAATTTTTTTTAATATAGCAAGATTGAATAATCGAATAAAGTTTACTAGTTAAGAGTTATAAGTGAACATTTAAAGTTTAATAAAGGATCTCCAAACTTGTTCGCAAATGTTATTTTCGTCGCAAATATCCGAGTAACGATTTGCGAAGAATAGCGTGAAGAAAATGAGCGGGAAAATTTTGATATCGTCAATGCAATGCGAAAGAGAAAAACGAAACGCATGCGCTGCGATCTCATTTCGCGTCTTTCTCGCACTACAAGGAAAGTCAAAATTTTAGATGCAAGTGCGAAGGAGGAAAAGAAAACGAGAAGACGAACTCACGGAATTCGCAGAACTTCAAAGGCAAAGAATAACGAAAGGAATCGGGAATACAGGTCGCCGGTCGACGAGCGCAAAGATGTAATTTACAAGACGAAGGGGCATATCGTTCGACAAAGCAATTATCGTTGCAAAGAGCACGAACGAAAGAGAGAAACGGAACGAGTATATTATACGAACATAAAAGGAGTTTCGCGTCGCGCTGGTTTCTACTACTTGCGTTGTGCCACACAAATACTCGCTTTCTCCACTATTTACTATAAGTTACGGAGTAGTAGTAGTAATAGTTTGCAACAGATCTTATTCTATGAAACGACTTCACTGCCTTCTAATTCATCGTTTTGCACTTATGGCTTCTCGATGAGCAAAGAGCATGTTCGCGTTCTATTAAATGCTAAAGCCGGCTTTTTTGACGATAACAATAATACAAAAGCACGTGTCGCAAAAAATTGTTTTGTTTCACGTATACACTACTATAAACAAGTACTGCTACACAAAATTACTAAATATATGCAGCACTATTAGATTTCAATAATTATAAATCAAGTGAGTTATCAAGTGAGTGACATATTTATTGAAACTTAATTTAATATCATACCATTCACTCTCACTATTTTACGACCACATTTTCAGTGAAATACCGATATTTTGGAAAGTTGAAACTTTATTGGATATCTGAAAGATAAGTTCATAAACAATACAGAAAGTATTGATTCTTAGTGATAAACTTATATTATTTACCTATATACGTGAGTGTATTATTACTCATGAGAGTTAATTAATAGGTTAACTGACAGTCGCAAATTATAGTAATTATAGGAAATGATCACGTTTCAAAAGGTAATAATACGATGAGACACGACTCATATTACTATAACCTATTTGCTCGAGTATTGCCATGCGAATGATAACATTGTGATCTCACTTACGTACAACGATCTTGGTTCTCAAAACGTTATGTATGTCACAGAAACGTGTCAATCGACTTGTGTTATATACCCGACATTTTACAACATACTTTTGTATCATATATCATTTTTGTATTTCAAATCAATTTCGATGATTAAATTATTGAGACCTGTTAACTTGTGTAATTTGAGAAATAAAATTTACTTTCATTTTGATCGAAAATATCGATTTAACTTAATATAGATTTTAATAATAATACCGGAATATATTAATAGGAATATAAACGCAGAAATACAAAACTGATTATGTTGTTTTCCTAAAATCAATCTGAAATTATTAATTTATCATAGATATATCAGATCCATTTTCAGGACAATTAGAAACAAGTTCTCTATTCTCTACAACGAGATAGATCTCTTTGAATTTGAAAGATTTCTCTCTCTCTCTCTCTCTCTCTATCTATCTAATTATTTTAAAAGTAAATTCCTCAAGTAAGACAGAGAAAAATATTGGGACGAAAGTGATTGATTTCTCAATTTAGTCACTCCATATCTCCTATATTTTTCTGGTTCAGATACTCGTTTTAATCACCTCTTAGCAGATTTATTTAGAGAATTATTAGATAAAATCTTAGAGTTAAAAATTGCCATCTTATTAATAAATAAATTAATACATTAATTATTAATTCCATCAACGCGAATACATTAAGAGAAACAGACATAATAATAGCAATTGTACTACATGCATAAGATTAAATGTACAAAAAAATGTAAAATAAGCTATTTTATAATTATTGCAACTATATAAAGTATAATTTATTCAACTGTGCGTATTAATTTTATATGAGTTACATCAAACTTGTATAGTTGTCGTTTATATACATAATTATTACCATTGTGTCTTTTTCTCTGAATGCATTTTTTCTGAGTGAATTTTTCTTGTCATTATCGAATAATTATACATCAAAAAAGTTTATGCTATTTGCTTACTATAAATGTATCATGATTATTTTTTACATAAAAAAAAACCTATGTAATTTTAATAAATTGAAAATTCCGTTTGATTTTAAAAAATCAAGAAGTTGTAAAAAATAATATATTATTAAAATATAAAATTAATAAATTCTAACAAATTCTTTTCCATTTTTCGAGATATCGTATATCTATAATTGGCATAAATTTAATTTTCCAAACTTAGACGATATTAAAATTTAATAATTTTTTTCTGAACGGAATAACGAATCAGTCATTGAAATTTTTATTTGACAAAAAAATTGAATAACATATGTACATATGTATACCAATTAATATTTCCTATTTGTTATACTTTATTTACATTTCTATATTTTCTTATTAGAATATCTCGGAATTGATCTCCGCAAAATACGCAATTACAATATTGTATGACGGTTGTTATGAAATTTAACTTGCACAATACTCAAATATGTTACAAATAAATTAGAACAATATTGAATGTTTGTTCGAAGTATTCGAATGCCCGTGAGAAATACAGATATTATATCACCTGAATTATCTCAATTTCACTGTTCATGCTATTGTATTATGTACATACATACATGTACATACACGCAGCTATTCGCAACATGCAACAATAATGAAAATATCTCAATTAAACGTCCGTTTGCCCGCCGACGACGACTCTTGTCAAAAAAATTTGCGTCGAAGCTTTCGTACCTCATCAGCCGTACACTCAAAATCCAGTCAGCGAAAAGGCTCTTCCCGTTTTCTAACCCGTCGCTCCCGGCCGCCGCCGGCCCCAATAGCGTGCCATTATTTTTCGCGAGAGCTACACTTCCGTGTAGGTGCCCCATTATATCCAGGATCACAATGGAATCAGTGTAGCTTCACAGCTCACCACGCACCCTCCATTATACGTCGTACTCCTTTTCGCTTCCGCCTCGGCCACCGCTACCAGCCGTCCGCCACCATCGCTACCACCGATGCACATCCCCTTCGTGTTTTACACTTCACGCCTGATAGCTCCTTCACGTTTTACACGCGCTTGCATTGCGATTCCGCCGGTGTTGTGGCCGGTTGTTACTCGGCACTTTAGTAAAAGGTAGTCAAATTAATATCGAAATTCGGGCGAAAAAACATTTCAATACTTTTGGGACATTTTAACGTCACGTTTTGTTCAGATCCTTTCAATTCGGCGGCCCAACATTTTTTCAAACCGACAAAATCGCTAAGAGCTCTTGTCTAACACAAAATTCATTCGTCGGGTGCCAGGGTGAAAATAAATAAAATAGATACGACGTAAAAGGAACGTAATGCGTACGTTGCATTAATGGCCGTTCGAGGAACCCATACGACGCGTCGCAGAAAATCGTTATAGTAATAGCGTGTCGACGATTACGATTCCATCTTGAGAAACGTTTACACGTTTGTAACATGTTGCGCTTGCAGAATTAATGCAAATTGCTATCTTAATTAAATTTCGGTAATATTCATACACTCGTGCATCGAACTTTACATCGTAGATAATACGTCAATAATAATTTAGCAATAGATTCCTATCTTCAAAGAAGAAATATCTTTCAAAATCCCCCCCCCCTTTTTTTTTTAAGTGGCATTATGTGTATTTATATAAAATGTGATTTCTGGCCAAAAATAAATATATCAGAAAAATATTAAATTTTTATAAATACCTGTTCGAGTAATTCTAATTGTAAGTAAATATTTTTATTGATGAAAACATATATTCATTGATACAAAAATTCATTGATTTTATTAAACTACCATTTATTTTATTGAATAAATCTTTATTTACCGCACTGTGTAAATATGTATTTACACTCTAAATTTTTTACAGTAAACTCTCACTCCAAAAAAAGTGACAATACAATGACATACGAAAAAGAGTGACGCAGTTTTCACTCTTTTTAAAATGAAATTTCATTTCGAAGGAGCGAGATTTCACTTTTAAACGAGCGAGGATCGTCACATTTTTCAAGAAGTGAAATGTTTTCACTTTTTTTCAAGAGAGTGCTTGCATTTTCACTCTCTTGGAGTGAGATTTCACTGCAAGAAATTTCGAGCGTAAGTAAATGTTTACTTACAAGTGCTATTCGAAAAAAAATATGTATTAAGATTTAGTAAATTTTCTTCAGTGTATCACATCGACGCGACGTCGCACTTGTCTTTACTGCACATTCGTCGCGAATATGCAACGATCAGCAGTTATATTGCATATTTCCAAATATCTTATTCCTTCCCTATTTTCATCCGCAAGCCCGCTGTCCAAAGTTTTATGTCGTACGTAGTTACGTAGATATTATTGAGACAATAACATAAAACGTACGTGTTTCCTCCTCCCCCCCCCCTCCCTGCATTCTTATTGCCTCTTTATTATGGTACCGAGGTTGAATTACATATACGACGTCATCGTTCTTTCACATTGTTCCTTCACGTTAAAAGTATCCGAATATTCCGCGACGTGGGTCTGAGCGACAGTGAGCTTTGTGCTTATCGGACAAAATCCATCTCTTTTTCCGAGGGATTTTCCTCAATTTTAGTTGGGGATCGGGGCGGGATTAAAAAGATAGCGGATGAGAAACGATCGCGCGCACTCGTACGAGCTATCTGAGTTCTTTGATCTAAAAATGTAATTAGTCGTGGTTTGATCGCGCGCAATGAATGGCAGACATCGTCAGGATATAGAGAAACAAGAGAGAGAGAGAGAGAGAGAGAGAGAGAAACATTCGGCCACGTATTTTGAAATTGTACAGGTGTCTACGAGGTATTAAAATGACGAATTTTGACGCAGCACCAGTACGGCGAACATGGAACAGGCCGAAACGCACACCGATCGGGCGAAAACGCCGTCCGGATCCCGACCATTTTTCACGATCGAGCGAACGAACGTATATACGCGCGTAGATCACGGGATTAAAAATCCTTCTCGATATTTTAGTATCGAAAACGAGATCGATATGAAGGAGAGATGATCCACATCTCACCATCAATCTCGCAGCCACTTTTGTTCCGCCCAAGCGATTCCGCTTATGCATATGATATATGCGTCACGTGACTCGCGTGCCGGAAAGTATCGCTTTATTTTTACTCCATCCGCCGCGTTTCTCCTCCCTCTCCACGTCCCATCCCAACCCCCGAAGGGGGTTTCTTATTCCTCCCCCTCTCCCTCCCCCCCCCCCCCAC
>NW_017305408.1:2387206-2394348 GCF_001594115.1 Trachymyrmex septentrionalis
TCCTCTTCGTCTTCGTCTGCGCTCCTCTGTCTTGAAACCGAGCCGCGATCACTCACTGCCATTTTCGATTCCTCGCCCGAGGCGATCGAGACGAACGGGTGGAAAGGCTCCACGCCGGCTGCGGGAATAGTCAGCAATTTTGTAATGATGCGATGCATGCGTCTTGGGAGGCAGACAACGATATATGAAGAAGAAGCGACGGCAAGCGATTCCCGGAGACGGAAGAATAGATCCAGAGAACGAACGTGAACGTGGTCGGTTTTCTCCAAATCTGATTGTTCCTTCGGACTTAGAAATGGAATTTCAATACGCGTATTATTTTTTTCCCCACTGTGCAATGTATTGTCTCTTCTCGGGTACGAGTGAAATATCAATGATAATATTTGCGTGCTATCTGCAATTTTACACCGGAAACAAACAACACAAGTCTAAATATTTACTAAATATTATGATTATATAAAGATGTAATTATTTGGCGCTGAATCATTAATTTGACTTAATAATCATTTTGAATAAATTTATTTATTCATCAAGTAAGCAAAACGTTCGATTGGCATATATTCAAATAAATATTTATTAATACTTAATACTAAGTAATTTTTTTCTCAACGTATGCAAATTATTCACTTGCCAAAAAGGTATTGCACATAATTTATAATATGTCAAACTGCAAAATCGTATCAATGGATTCTAAAACGTTTCCATGTCGATAGTAAGGCAGACGACACAAATGTATTGTAGCGAACACTGCGTAAAAGGGTTTAACGTCTCGTCACATATGAGTACTTCCTCAGTCGCGTATAGGAGGTTTTCAACCTCGAGATACGAGGAACATGTTCTCCAAGTTTCGTCGTACCTTTCACAGTCACACGCCGTCAGCCGTACGCGAGCGAAAGGCGTAATGACGCCGTTAGCTTTCCAAAGACCTAACACAGTATGCCCTATCCCAACCACGTAGCCTCAATAAAGGTACCTACAAGGGGCGTGCGCGAAAGAGAGAGAGAGAGAGAGAGAGAGAGAGAGAGACAGAAAGGACGATAGAGAATATCCAAAGCGACGTTGTTCAGGACTCTGCGCGAACTTTTGTTCGTCAGAGATAAACAAAACTGAAAGTGTGTGTGCCCGGTAGTGCAACCGGAAGATTATTCCGCCCCCTATTCTCTCTCCACCTCTATCTGGTAACGAGGACCGGGAGGTCTGTGTAAATCGACGAAGGTGAGACAATATATAGCCGCTTCCTCGACGCCGCGAATCGATCGTGATATTCCGCCTCAAAGGCGGGAGAGAGAATGTCACTCTCGGGCTTGGCACACACAGAATCCGCTTCCGCTGCTGCTACTGCACGTTACACGCCGTGTGCAAAGCAGCAGCAGCGGCAGCAGCAGCAGCGGATCGTGCCTTTCGAGCAGCCCGTGTGCGCGACGCAATTTCTTCTTGCCAACAGTTATCGTATTATTTATGGCCCTGTGTGTGTGTGTGTGCTGAGCCGTATGCATTTAGCTACTGATCGACGATAGTTCCCGTTAAATAAAAAGCTTAGAACAATGGACAGAGCCAGTGATTTGTATGACACGATAACGAACAACTATTTTAAGTAAAGCAGCGTCATTTACAATGACATTTTTGAAGCGTGAAATAATTGTATAAAGTAATAAAATAATAAGCGTACACAATAATTTAGAATAGTGTAAAATAATTTTATGAAAATTTATGTTTAAATTCACATTCTTCGAGCCATGAGAGAGATTCATCAATCGCAGTCACAAATACGAAAAGAACAAACCGCGACCATTGGTAAATTTCTTACAGCCCGAAACTCAAAGCTTCAATTTTACGCGTTAAAAGTCTCATTGTAAACGCCGCTTAATTAACAAACCGTATGTAAAGTAGCGACGTAAAATTTATACTCGTTTCTGAACTGTGGACTAGATCAAGGATGTGGCATTGATTTAATTTAGCTCTAATGTATGCTCGATACGTTATGATTATATTATATTACGTAATTGGAAAAAAATTAAGGAGATATTTTGGCTCGAGAGCAGAAGATTCATCAGTTACGTCCTAATGTATCCGGCTCACGCTGTTTGAACGTACCGATATCATCATCTCCAGGTATCTAATGTAAAAACCGCGCTGCACCATCTCTTCCGCCAAGGCAGAGGAGACTGATTCCGCGACCTTAAGCATCTTAGAAGCTCCTTGCTTTGGATTATTCACGATTCCATCCTTCTACTGTTCTTTCCGAAAAGCTCTTACTTCCACTTGTCGAGGTAAACTCAGCACAGAAAGGCCCTGGATAAGCATGAATAAGTAACACAATTTCGTAAGGGCCGCTGCGCTGCGCTGCGCTGCGCTTCGCGGCGCCGAGTACTTTGCGGGCGTGCGGATTAACCAATCTTACAGGCTTAAAAAGGCACGGCCGGGAGTGCGAGCGATTACATTTGCAGGCAGAGAGAGTTCGATTTCGACTCGTATCCTCGAATACGGCGCCGTTGTATCGTTACGATCGATCATTACGTTAATTAATAAAGGGATATTATTTGCGCTTTTCATGACGACGTGTGTGTGTGTGTGTGTGTTTGGAAAACGAAATGCACAGCCGGATTATCTTGATTATCTTGGCCACTGTAATTATATCTCTCTCTCCCATCGACGAGACCGCGATGGGAATGGTGGATTTTTCGCCGGATATTTTTAGTCGATACCACAATCGCGAAAAAGGACAAACGGCAGGTGAGAGAACGGTGAGGCGAGGGTGAAAGCGAGACAGACAGAGAAATGGAAGGCAAACATTTTAGCAATGCGTACTTAATATAAAGTTTAAGTTTCGTGGCGCGCTTCGTTAAAGAAAACTAGCTGCACGAAAGTTTCCACGGACGGAACAGTAGGTACTTCGAGAACGGTCGAATAGCAGCGACGTCGGTATTAGGTGCTCGCTTCTTCTCTCCCATTTTAACTCTTGTTTTTTCTTCTTATTCTTTCTTCGGAAGTTTATATATTCAATCAATTACCTGACACTATCTCGTATCTGATTTCGTTACAGCCATCTGAAAACTAGCCATTTACACATCTCGCGGAGCGTTTTTAATTAATATTTTTTTAATATATATCTAATACACACATATTGGGTGGGCAAGAAAGTGATTGCGTGTTTTTTAGCTCAAAGCTGTATATACAATATCTTCGTCAATAATGAATGAAATTCAAATTTAAAAAAAGGGTTTTAAAGCTTGAAATCTTTACTTTTAAAAGCTTATCACATTTTTTAAGTTTATATGAGTTTAATTTTTACATACTAAAAACTACGAGCTGAAAAAGACGAAAAGTTTTCTTCTCACTTTGTGGATTTGTAACGTCCGTTTCCAAAACGAATTTGAGAAAATTTTCGATTACCTATCGTGAAAGCTTGATACTTTCCCTACAAAATCGTTTTTTTTAAATATTCCTACGATTTTTGGTTACTGAGTTATCGCGGATTAAATAAAAGAATTATTTTGACTTTAATTGCTCATAACTCCATTAAAAATTGTCGTATCGTAATTTAAAAAAGAGATTTTTACAGCTGAAACTTTACTCTATCAAGATATATTTATATTGGTTGGTAAGAAAGTAATTGCGGTTTTTACTGATAGATGTCTTTTAAAAAAACCCAATTACTTTCTTGCCAACCCAATATATATATATATATATTTGTATATGTTATATGTTATTTTATTTAAATATATATAACATCTTATATTTTAATATGTAATTTTGTTCTAGTCCAACTTTTGTAAAAGTCTAGTTTGTTATATTCTACATTTAAGCAATATATTATTCTACCGCGATATACTTTTAAGAGGCTTACTTTTTCTAACAATATAATCGACGTGCTGATATTTAACATCTCCGTACGTATATCAGAAAGTATAAATTCCATTCGGCACAAGTAATCGTTCGTTAGTGGTACGTCGTTAGCAGTGACTTTTAACGATAATTCGGTCAAAATTATTGATTGTACAACAAGAGTGTATATGTATAGTACACGTGAAAAGCACAAATGAGTGTAATTAAGGCATGTGCTACATCTCCTTTTTTAAGCTAAGCGATATAAATTATCCCCGTTAAATTGCTCGGTCCGCTAAAGCTCGTAATTGGTATTTATAAAGTGCTGCACCTTCTCCAGCCGGCAACCGCTAAGCAACTAACTTGAGGCATTCTACATTGCAGGCGCCTTAAAATATATAGGGGTCCACCTACACGCGCGGAACCACTCGAGCGCGCTTAACGATGATCTATCGCCGTTTTTCCTCGCGAGCGCTACCCCGCGCGGTTTGAAACCCGCCTACCGCGTAGTGAGAAACCCGCGGTGATTTTTTTTATTAACATTTATCAATCGAAAAAAAAAAAAGAAAATCTGTAGGTGCTTAAGAGTTAATTGGCGGAAATAATTAGAGATTACGCGTAAAAAAACAATCCGCTTGGTAAAAGCCTCCTGACGGGTTTCAAGACAATTTTCGAAATAATCGATTCGGATTTCGAAACGTTCCAAGAATATCCCAATTTAAGTTGATTCGCGAAGAGCGACACATATGCATTCTCCATCTCTTCTCGAGTCAACGATATCTGCCGCGATATTTCGCGAAATGTCACGTGCCATATAAGCGCGCGAATGATGCATCGCTATATATGTATTTCAAACGTGCAAACAATTTTCGCGGACAGACGTGCGCTTAACGTTAACCCGCAGTCGCAGGAAGAAATGACAAATCGCGGTTAAATCTTGTACGAGATGCAGCAGCAGGATACCCTCAGCGAAGACTCCATTTGCCGAAGGGTGGATTTGTCACAGGTAATGCGAGAGGGTCGAGGGCGAGGCCAGGCACGTAGCTTGTTACCACTTGTTTATCCACTGCAGGGTTGTTGCTGCCAGCCTTAGAAAACCTCGCTCCACCACAGATGCTGTCGACATACTAAACGTACGTTCTACGTGTGCTCGTTAGTACCCCCCCTCCTCCCACCTGCCTCCCTCGATCTCTTTTCCGTTATTATGGAATGTACATTTCTATGAAAAATAATAATCGGAAATATGACAGGATAATCCAAATATTGTATTAAATTCTTTGGAGAGGAGCGGACGCTTGACAAGATTCAAACGTTCATTTTATAACAAAATTAAAATTGCTAACTTTATATGATTGAAGTACGTAACGCGGAAAAACAACTGCCAATCATTCCATCAAGAAATATTATTTCATTAATCACAGCGTCCATTTTATTCGCGATTTCTAATTTAATTTAAAAAATTTCCTCCCAAACGCTTTCTTTTCAATAGAATTAGTAGTAACTGTAATTATGACTTTACTTTTTATTTCGATAATATTATTTATGTCAATAAATATTATATGTCAGTTAGTGTAAACAGATCAGATGAAGAAAAACGTATGTATTCTGAGAAATCAGATATTGTGGATTCACGATCCATAAAGCACCATGAAGGATATAAAGACCGACAAAGCGGCAACACAGCTAAGAATAGACAAAGGATTTTATACGGGACGATAAAAGTTGTTTATGCATGCCTATCCTGCGCCGTTTCAATCGATCTTGTCGGGATCTCATAAACGATGCGGTTTGTGCCACCGTTTATGGCTGCGAAACCAATAACGCAATAATTCTCACATTACATTGCCGTACAATTTTACAGAAACGTATAATAAAATTACCTTGAGAATTCTTCCACCGTCCAGAATACCAATATGTTACATTGAAAAAAAAAAAAGGATTTATTAAAAAAATAAATTTAGCTATTAAGATTTTCCAAAAATTTCTAGAATAAACAAGAGACTTTATAAAACGTTAAATCAGATTTTACAACGGCTGCAGTTCAAACTGCAACAATACCATATTTACGTCACTGTACAAACAATAATACAATTGAAATCGGCAAAAAACAGGTGCAGTTGAGCCACAGCGTCGTGCAAATAAAAATGGAGGAGAATGTAAACGTTCCGTCATCTATTGTATGCGATAATCCATTAATAATAATTGTTTGAATATGTCGAGTGAGTCTTCTCTTCATTTATCTTAGTCATCGGTAAATACTTATTAAAATTCCATTTTTTTATTTACGACTACTATTGGAGTCAATATAATTTCTTGAGAATGAAGAGAAGAGAGAGACACCCTACGTAATTATATCTTAATTTTGTAATAATAAAACAATACGTCATGTACAAGATTAATATATTATTATTATTTCTAATTGTAAGAGTAATCTGATTTTAATTCTCAACGATAGGAACATAAGATATCGTTAGATTTTAATCGTTATGTGTTCATAAATTAAGATAAATAAATTATACGCTGTATTTACAATACTAATCGTTTCGTTTAATATTAACCCTCTTTTTTTTCTATTTCACGGAGAACCTAACGTGTGATATCTTGGAATCCTCTCCTGACCATACACGTGCGCGATGTATTGTACAATCTCTATGCGATAAATTATTCTACGGATCTAATGCGAAACATTTTTATTCGCAGCTTCCTCTCTTGTTCTGAAATAAACAGCAGGACGGCCGAACCTGCTGACTAAACCGAGGACTTAGCGTGAGAAGAAGAGAAACTGCGAGCGTTTCACCGCTTTTACTTCAGAATGTGAATCCGGCAACCTTTCGGTTTCTCACGTCTCGCATTGGAACGTCTGACATATTTCGCGTTCGCTTCACTGTCAGTCCAAACAGTGGTCGAGCAGCAGCTCTAAACCTTCGCGTTTCTCGTCCAGTCACGTCTCACCATACATACCCAGTGACTAAAACGGGCGCGCACGCTTATATGTAAGAAGACTGCATGTTACAGTCAGTACAGTCGCCTATCTATGCAACTGCCTCACCTCTTACGAATGTTTTAAGGGAAGCCGGTGTTGGAATTGTCATAGCGTGCAATAGTACCGAGCGTTCCATTGCATTCATTCGCGTTCAGCCAATATTCCATTTTAATTAGTTCCATGCGCTTTGTGCATGAAATCTCATTACTGCCATTAGGTGCTGAATTAATGTTGTACCTTAATTAGATTTGCATGCAATAATCGCGGTACTCTGCGTTTCAGCCTACACGTGGACACAAATGCTACACACAACTATTTAATAAAAATATATATA
>NW_017305408.1:2394629-2394832 GCF_001594115.1 Trachymyrmex septentrionalis
ATTCCAACGAAAAAACGTTTGTAAAAAATTTGCTTCAGCAGAAATATGATATGTTTTCAAAATCACTGAAAGTCTACCGTAACGATCATTTCATTCATTATATTTTTCTAAGAGAAGAGAGGAAGGAGACAACGTGTTTGTTAATATATATACTTTAAACTTTGTCAATTTTTTTAAAAATATGTAATATATATATATATATA
>NW_017305408.1:2394932-2400040 GCF_001594115.1 Trachymyrmex septentrionalis
GAGTCAGTCCAATTTTTTCAATAAACTTGCTTCGATCACTATAATTAGTATTTTTTAAAAACTGAATAAATAACAGTCGTTTGCAATCATTTTGCAAAAATTTTATAAACGCTGTTAACTTTGTTACTGACAAGTCTACTATTTCGTTTGCTCGACGATTCATTCTATTACTTTGCTTGGTCTCGCATATATACTTGAGAAATGTATTTCCTATGTTAGACAGATTATAAAAGAGAGAAAAAGCTTTTCCGGATAATATCCCAGCATTACATTTTCGAAAATCACGGTCTGTGATGGAACTGTTTCCGACGTAGGTGAACAAGCTAGGTCGTATTAAATATGAATCCGCAACTCGGCTATCTATCTTGAAAGTTTGACGCGTAAGCGCGTTTATCGAGTAGCGAACAAACAGAGTGGCGCTTGCTCTATTATATGCCACGAAATAGTCGCTTCTAATGTAATCAAATGGAAAACAATGCAGTACGGATTGGCCCTAGAATAATCAAATGCATAGAATAATCAATAAATGATAATACAAAATCAATTAGATAATAATTGATTAAGTAAAGCCGAAGAATATATGTGTGTGTGTGTGTGTGTGTGTGCGTGCGTGTATAATAAATCTTATTAACGTTTAAATTAAAAGGATAAAATTAGAAGTAATTATAAAAATAGAAAACGGCGTAATAATGAAGAAAATTGTATAAATTATCCATCACGCTTTTAAATCAAACAGATCTCGAAATAATTCAAATATTTCATATGCGCGCTATCGATCAGACATTATGTAAATATATTCTAAATATATATCGTATCTCGATATTGCAAATGTCTATCTGATATTCCTTTCTCTTCAAATAGAAAATATAAAAATTATATTTACTATAACTCGTATATAGGAAGAATTTGAGAAAGTCAGTTCGCGTCGTTGTTCAAACCGTAAATTATTTTTATCAAATGTCTCAGCCAGTAATTTAACGCGAGAAGGAAGCAGAGCGAAAGAGTTTCGCTCGATCGACATTACTGACCATCCGTCACAACGGCCACCGCAAATCTCAAAGTTCGCCTATATCGAATCACCAGAAGTGCAAATCTGGCTTCTGGTCACTGTGCAGGGCAAAAATCTAACGTGCCACACGTTAGACAGAATGTCAATTCCTATCAAATTTCTACCAAAGCCTTTAATTGTGTTCTACTCTTGCGGGGATTTTTTTTTTTTTATTTTTTTTTTAAATACGAGATGTCATTTCTGCGTCCACAATATAATTAAAGAATCGCGCGAATAAAATGAAAGAAACGTCACCAATGCAAACTTACGGAAAATAATAGCTTTGGATGAAAAATTCGAAATAATGTTGGAATCTGGAGGTAACCCCCTGGCACCTTTATTTGTTGTTCACCGTTCCGGAATGGAAAAATTAATCCACCGAAAAAAGTTTCACGGTCGAGCTGTCTACTCTGACACGTCAATATGGCTGACTAACCCATGTGGCTTCCGCTGCGTTCACAGGTTTCGATTTTTCATTTCGGAATCCTTTTTTTTCACAGTTCTACACGCTATGAGCACGAGCGCGATTTGTCGCAAAACGTTTAACTTCTCCGTATATTCGAATTATCGTTATTCGATCGAAATCAGAATGTCAAAGCGCCGCGTCGTCATCCCAATTAAAAGTCATTAAGAATGTATACCGGCAATATGCCGTGCCTCTGTTAACCGCGTAAATATTGTAGTTTGATAAATTTGTACAATACAAAATTTCAACTATGTTCATTTTATGTCGCGAGCTAAATTTTACATTTCAGAAATAACGTAACATTATGTAATAACGTAACGCGTTATTCGCGTTTAACATGCGCATATTGAATCTTATCGCCTGTGTGTGCGTGCGCGTGCGTGCGTGAGACGTAGCTGAATATTTCTCTCGTGAAGGTGCGAAAATTCACGGGAGGTGTGTTACGCACGAGTGGCGTAGCAGTGCATTAGCGATAATCCGCGGTGATGCGTACGTGGCCGTAAGATCGTTAAAGTGATGAATCGACGAGAGAGGGCGAAGGGCAAGATTCACCCGCGAAATGACGAAGGGCGCGTGGTAAATCATGCCATGTGCGCGATGGCGACTCAAACGATGACTTCCTGGACGATCGCCAAAACCGGCGCGAGCGAGCGAGCTGGAAAGCCGGCTGGAAAACGCTGGATGCGCGTGTATATACGTGCATGTGCATACCCGCGTGTGTATCGGTGTGTGTGTCCAGACCCGGGCTGGACACGAGAGAATGGAAGGGAAATACAGAAAGTTGGACGGGGTCAGAGAGTTAGATGACGCGGCCAGCAGTCTCCGGATGGCCGTGTCATGTTCGGATAACGGTGTTTGATAAAGCGGAATCATCGATTAATCTAAATCCGACGCGGAAAATGAATGCATAGAATACGCGGAAAGTTCGCCAATTCTGTTCGCGTTTCGTACGTTCGCGTTCTTCGATGTACGTAGCTCCAAAAACGATGGCGATCTTTACCGCACACGCTAGAAAGCAATTTTAAATTTAATTTATTTCAGTAGCACTTATCGACCGCGCTCGTCATCTGGATCTCAAAAAGTTCAGCATTAAAAATTTATTATTCCACCGAGGCACACAAATACTTCTACATGTATTCTTTATTCTATTCTATCTATATAGCATTAAACGAAATAGTTGGAAGAGCCTGCACCGTTCGAGCGAAAGTATAAATCAATAATGGTCAGATATATGTATAATATACGAGTATGTATACGTTGCAAGAAGTATAATACAAAAGTATTCTAGCAAAGCATACGATTTTTCAGATTTTTCTCTCTGCTACGAAATATGGCACTACTAATGTGATATAGAGTTTTTTATTTTAAGCACTTTTATGCAAAATTTATATTATTCTAGCATAAAATAATAATATCGATCTATTTCACGATCGTATTATGCATTTGTTAATAACGTCACTTTCGTATTTTTCCCAAAATACTTCGTGACCCTTTTCGACATGCAATAAGTACCTAATATCGTTTTTTGACATGACAAAAATAATCCTACATCTCGCGATTCGCAAGTACATCTTCGGACAAATGGTAAAACACGATTGAAGCGCATCGAATCGAACGGTCGAATCTGTTTGTCTGACGATATATTACACGCTTTATATATCCACTTTGCAAACACGAAAGAAAACCAAGGACATTCTACCGATATTCGATAATCCAGAATAGCCGATATCCAATATAATATTTCCGGAATTCTCCTTTATATCCGTTGATCGACGAGTCGGAAAGATCATGAATAATAAATGTTGAAAAGACTTCTGCTCGCCATTCTCTCTCTCTCTCTCTCTCTCTCTCTCTCTCTCTCTCTCTCTCTTTCGTCTTATTTGCCTATTTTATCTTACCGTTTACTTTATTCTATTATTTTTCTCTCTTTGTTTTGGCATCAATTCATGTGCCTATCGTTATACTTATTCAGTTACATCAATCGAATTTAACACGTTTGAGCTAACATAATATAATGAGATTTATCCAACATTAATAAATATATTAATTAATAACGGTAGGATTAATAGACAGAATTTGTATCACTTATATAGAATGTTCCCGAAATAAGAAACAATTCACAACCGTTTTTTTTTTTTGGATTGTGCAAAAAAACATTTCATCGAACATTATCTTTATCTCTCATTTTTCTTCATAACTTTTTAATTTCATACTTCCATTATCTCAGACTAAGATTCAGCTTTAAATTCTATTAAAAGTCTATCCGATATTAAATCGATTTAAGTTTTTTGTCATTTATCTAGCTTCTTGAATAGTTCAATTTACACACACAAAAAAATAACCTTTATAATGAATAATAATTTTCCTCTAATAATTTCAATAAGATTGTTCATAAAAAAACATTGATCAAAGATTGTAATTCAAGCTTAGGAACATTCTATTCTATCTAAATACGGCCAATTCACCTTTGGAAAGAATTTTACCGTTCTGATTATGCACTTTTACATTCCAAAACTAACATTATGATATTTTCCTTCATTAAGAAGTGTGAGTTAGCAGTCTTTGAAATTTTTGCCCGTCAGGCATTTCTCGCGAGAATGCAACGTAGACAGCTCGTGAATCAAAATTAAAGTACAAGTAATTATACTTGTTGGCAAAAGCGAATCTCACCACCGGAAACTTGTGAAACCCCGAAAGACGGGCAAACGCGAAGGTACGCACCGCGTAAATGGTAACCGTGGCGTTATCACGTAATTAGCTGTTAGAGCTTTTTGCGCATTGCGGTTAGAATAATTGAGACGGTGAACAATCGAGGTAACACAATCGGCAAACGGGCGATCATTCGTTTCTCCAAAACCATTTTTTGGAAGCTGCAAAATTCCGCTTTACTTTTTATAATGTTCAAAATTTTACTTCACCTCCACCCAGTATACGTAAATGTCTCTGGAAAAATATGATTTTGACGTTTTTAACACAACAGAAAATTGCAGTACTGTTGCAAAATAATAAGAATAAATTGTAATAATAATAGCAATATCTTTTTCAAACGATGGCATAAGTTTCCTTGATATCCACCAAGATATAAAGAAAAAAAAAAGAAAAAAAAAATCCGAGAAAGCATACAAACTATTCATTTTCTCTTTTACTAAACCTGTCGTTCGTTCGCCTGTAACTCGCTTTTAATGTCTGCATTTTTATTCAGATATAACAACTAACTTTTTCTTCTTCGAAAATCAATAGAGAAAAGTTAAACGCACAAAGGACAAGAAGCGTGTTCTTTACTTTATTCTCTTTAAAAACGAGATCTTTAACGGGAGTTTTACTCAAAATATCATTTCAAGTTAAGTCCCCTTTTCCGCTTTGATTGTCATGAGAGACTCTCTTGTTCCAACTAATTATATAATAGTTCAGATATATATTTCTTTTTTAACGCGGTGATTATCCGTCGTCAATCCTAATGTAATTTTTCGGATTTTGTCGTGTGGAGAGTCTAAATTGAGGTATAGGAGGATTATAGAAATAAAAGAAAGGGCGAATAAAAGGGATCGCAAAGAGACTGATAGTTCGATGATTCTGTCCGCTTCTTCTTTTATT
>NW_017305408.1:2400140-2404325 GCF_001594115.1 Trachymyrmex septentrionalis
GAGTCTAAATAGGAGGATTATAGAAATAAAAGAAAGGGCGAATAAAAGGGACCGCAAAGAGACTGATAGTTCGATGATTCTGTCGGCTTCTTCTTTTATTTTTTATTTCTTTCTCAGGAAACATGTTTCACAAGTCTGACTGCATATCAATCGACAGTCGCTTACAGAAATCGCCGCGGGTGTTTCGTTTTAATTAAATCACCAACCCACACAACATAAGTGCTCCATCATAAACTAATTAAAAAGCTTCGGTCAACAATACGGTGTACGCCATTTAAAAGTAATTTCAGGAGAAGCACAACCGCAAAATATTAATGAGCTGTAATTCGTTAAAATTTAAAAGCTTAAATTTACAATTCGTTGCATTTATTTTGTTAAATGTAAATTTTAGACTTTTAATTTTATACGATCGCGAAACTGTTGGATCATTCACGATTCGTAAATATTCGTTATCAATTAGAGTCAATCAAATTACGATCATTACAATTTGAATGATATTGTTTTTGATGAATAAAATTTTACCGATCCGCGTTTATAAACGTCACCTTGTGCGAAAAAACAATATTCCGCACAGATAAAAACGAATTATAATCCGTATGTAATCCAAAATTTATCGAGACAATACGACGCTTTTGCAATTCAGTTAAATGAAATTTCCGATAAATAATATAGATGGGCGTTGAATTTGTTTCAATTGTTCTTCGGAAGATTTTACTACATATCGTACGTGGTACAATAACAAAAATAGCGTGAAAACTCGCGGGCGATAAATCTTTGCAAAATGCATTCGATCAGGTATGACTGGCAGTTACAATCACTGTAAAAACTGGCCGAGATGCCTACATAAACCTGTGTGCGTTATACGTGCGTGTCACGGACATATTCACAGGAAAATTCAGTCGAATTAACCATAAATCATCGCCCGAGATCGACGTCGACGATTATTTATAGTTACGCAGGCATGCGAATGGTTTTTCAGCCATTATTCCAAGCTAGATCGGAAATGTGATAGGCGCGATCATAAACACCTAAACAGGTTATCGAAATCGTTATTTTTCTATCATCTATACATTTAAAGTCTATTAAAATTAATAATTAATGAAATTTTCTTTCCAAATTACGTACATTGGTACAACTCGAGCAGGAATCTAACGGGATCTGTCAAAAACATTTATCTTTTTTTTTTGTACTTTAAAGAGGAAATGTCGTATTAGATTTGTAAAGTTAACACGCGATATTTTCAATTTTGATTTTTTTAAAATTAAAGTATTAAAAAATGTAAAACTTTTTTTTATTTTTGTAAGGTATTGTAGAACTATGAAGAGAGAGAGAGAGAAAGAGAGTGCTACTTGAACCATCATTCTTTTTATATTAATGAAATATCGTGCTAATTTTACAGCTCCTACTTTGAATATCCGTGAAGTTAATACGACATTCTATTGATATTAAAAAAATAATGACAGTTCCAATAACTCTTTTATAATTTTATAATTTTTTTGTAAAAATAAAAAAAGAGTTTCACATTTTTGTACTAAAATCCAAAATTGAAACAATCGAACCTTTGTTAAAAATGATTATAGAGCATAGAATTCTCTAGTAGAACGCGAAATATCGCGGAAATTGCAATAAATGATCAGCATATTACTTTTTTCCAAGTATCGTGATGTCTTCTAAATGTGAACATCACGTAATCGGAAAGTGAATATGTAGAAATTAAATGAGTAATGTCTCCTACATAATGAATTATTTGACCAACAAACTTATTTTCTGATCCGTATCTAGCTAAATGTTTAGATATTTCGGCAAAAAACCGTTCTTTCCGTGAATATAAATAATAATTAAACCATAGCTCATTGTACCTTTCAATCCACACCTTTCACACAAGCCACACAAACAACATTTTGCTTTAATTTTATCTTTCGTTAAATAAATGTATTATAACAATAATAATGCATACATTCAAATTCAAGTTACGAATCACGGCAATATTTCCAAAATATATATGCATAGAAATAAGTTCTGTTATCTTACTTATCGTCAGCCATCGAAACGACCAGAAATAACTCGTTTCCTGCTTATTTCATTCCCTTTGCGATCAGCCAAATTGCTCACGAACGGGTCACGAGTTCAGATTAACCGGAAGAGTTATATAAAGATTATAATCGAATCAGAGCGTGTGAGGGATGATTCATCGATCATAGTGATGTATTTAATAGCGCAATTCGAATAGAGCTTCTTTAATCTTCACGCGCAACAGCGACGGTTTTTTTAATACGATAATAGTAATAAATAATAATTCGAAACGGAAGAAATTACCCCCAGCCGTATATTTCACTCCCATAGCGGCGAAAGCTGCGGTGACTTATTTTAGTTTCTACTTCTCTCTTTCACTTTCCAAAGCGAACCATTAATTTCAATTAACCATCGACAAAACTCACCCATCGATATCGCCAGGCACTGACAACTCCAGAGAAGTCACGGGAATGGGAAACAGAAGCTAAATGACGCGCGTATGTGTAGGGATACACACGTACATATTCGAGAATGCATATATATAAACCTTGACTCGTGTGGGACTTTTGCCTTTGTCGCGTATTTTTATCCGGCTCGTATAAACCAATAATTCCCCGGCAAAAACTGCTCCTACGGGAAACGCGCGGGAGTATGAGTGCAGGAGTGGAGTGGAGGAAGGGGGGATATAGTCACCCTTTTCGCCCTGACTTCTCGTTTGTATTTGCTCCATTCAATATTGCGAATTATTGCACGGTACCGAACTATCGCAGCGATTGTCGTACGTGCCGTTGATTGACATGTACAAAAGCTGAAAAGGTGTTCGAGTGAAAAATTCGATATTTTTTTAGGGCAAATATATGCAAACGTCGGTGATACTTGTGCAGCGCTGTAATTATATGTAAATTTTACAAACGTTTTACAATCGGATTTCCAATAAAAACAAATTTTCGCGGTCCAAGTTTAAAATCTTTAACGTCAATTTTGGTCTTTTTTAACGTTTTTCCGATATTTCATAAATAGACTTTCGCAAAGCCGTTACCGTCAACTGACATGTGTACAGAATTATAAATATATCCACTAAACTTACAATTAATGTGTGTTGCAACCGTTACAAACGGAAGTTTGCTAGTCTGTCGTCCTCTTTCTACAATACTTGAACCTTTGCGAATCCCTATAATCTAGTACGCGTAACTAGTTCAAAACTTGGCGAATACAGAATCACTACTAATGTATCTTCACAATATACAAACTTATTTGACGGTCATCCGAGCTCCCTCAATTGCTCCCGATATTTTAATAAAGACTATTTGTCTTTATTAATCTTTTTTAAAATCCCAAAATAAATCCCTGCGCATTCAGAGTATATCATCAAGTGATGAAATACGTATTAAGAATTAATTTTATGTATTAAAAGAACCGACGTTTCATAATCAAATTTTGATTTTGTCCTCATTAAAAATTAACTAAAACTGCAGGGTACAGTTAAGAAACAAAATAATTATTCATGCAAAACCTGACGGAGCATTAATAATTGTACGATTGTTATAAAATATACAATAATATTTATAAACGGCAAAAAATAATTATTACATTTACTTTACTTTTGTTTTAAATATAGTGATTCATAAATATGCACGACTACGTTACAAAAATTAAAATAAAGTTGCAGTATAAGAAAAACATAATTAATAATTAAATTTTCGTTAAATAAATCAATTTGATAAGTCTAAAATATTTTCCATTTTTCTTTTATCTGTGTTTGCTTATTGGGAAAAATCTCCAAGTATTATTTTATGGCATCAGTTCATATAATATTTAATCCTGGAAGAATACAGATATGCCAAGCTTGAAATTCTATAAAAGAGATACTTGCCTGTGGGAATGGATGGAAGAAAAAAAATTAAGTATTACAGTATCACGTATAAATAATAATAATTAATATTAATATTTCTTTGAAGTATTATATTAATATCAATATATTTTTATTTCATATACAAAATACTTAAACATTTAATATTTAAGTATAATTTTCATCGAAATATTGATCGAACCATCGTTAAAGTCGGACATCATGAGGAAACTTAAGTAAAAATTTTACCTACATTTAAAAAATATAAATAATCGATTTATTGTAATTTTATGTTGTTTCTTCTTTTTCACTTTTCCTTAATA
>NW_017305408.1:2404425-2411556 GCF_001594115.1 Trachymyrmex septentrionalis
TTAATAGGTTTGCTATTCGCAAATGACGTTATTAATATTTCGTATTCTCATGGTATTCTTTTCAATTTTATTATTAAAAATCTTCCTTGTATGAAAAATACTTGATAATTCTAGAATTGATTCCAGAATTAAATATTACTAATTTTTTTACCCTCCGTTCATTTTAAAGCAATAAGATCCATAAAACATTATTATCTATATACAATATTTCGTGCTCTTAACTTTATATACGTATTTTTTTTTTCATGTCATCCGATATAATTCTCATAGATCCATTGCCTCAAACCAAAACATGAAATTCAATTTTTTACTCACCAGCACGATGCGCAGCGGCGTAGTTGAAATACGTCGATCTGTAAAATACAAATAAATTCAAATTATTGCAATGCCCAATGTATGCCACATTTCAAAAGATAATCATTGCGCGCATATGGTACATTAATTCCGGTAACGCACAAATACAGATAAATATTATTAAATGATATAAACAATATATAGATAAGTGATAATTAAATACGGGTAAATTATTCACCTCGTGTTTGCTCCACCGTCACCCGATACCTCCCAGGCCTCCACGTCTCAGCTCCTTCGTGGCACACACACGACGCTCACTCCCGAAACAAGGTTAATTACGATCGTATTAATCACCAAGACGATCGCACGGAACTTTGCACGGCACTCCCGATATCATCCCGTACGCGACGGAGCACTTTGCGATGGGAAGAGTAACGCGAGAGACGTTTCCTACCTTTCCAAAATTGCGATCCGCTCGATGTGTGCACGTCACAAAGTACCTTTTCCATACTTTCTTCGTGTTTTCTCATTCCTTCTCGTGTCTTCTCTGTCTACGCGTGCAACTTTCAGCGTTAAGATATTTGTATCCCCGTTTGTATACGTATACGCGACGCTTTGCAAATTAACACGACCAACGCGTCCAAAATGGCGGAGAGAATACGCGCGAGAATAGGTACGCGCGGCCAACTTCGCATGCCAGGCTTGCCGCCCGTCACGTCGCATAGCAGCGATTACATCTGTTGCTCTTAGCTGCGCTTTGAATTACGAATATATATATATGTATATACATACACATATGTATATATATATATATATATTATATATATATATATATATATATACATATATATATGCTCGCGGTCTAAACTCGCGATTATTACGTCGCATTACAAGATAAGTGAACAAATATGCGAGTGCGAACAAATATACGGTTGAAATTAAAGATAAATATTCGCGGCATGCAATATCCCCGGAAATATGACCGTCGCCGCGTCGCTTTGCCGAGCATTTCAAAGCGATGGATTTCGATCGAATAAATCTCGCGCGAAACGCGCGTTTTATAACAAATCACCATGTAGACACACACACGCTCGAGCTACAAATTTATATCATACGGATCACAAATATTAAAAGACAAGAGTTAATTACGAGGGTATTTACCAATCGAACGCGTCGCGACGCCATCCAACTCGGCATCGATCCTCCCCCCGGCTACGACACTTCGTCAATGCCCGAAATGGTCGTTACGTGTCGAAAAACTGCTGTCGGCTAACTTCACTTCGATGTGCCGCTCGACTTGACACGAGTCATATCAATACCTAATTAATCCTCAGTATACACGATGAGTCTTCGATCTTTTACTACTCACGTATTTGTATCTCGGATTAATTTTCATCCTTTTAACAAATATACGAGACTTATTAAGAAATTCTTATATACATATATAGTGAGTACAAAAAGTATTCGTACAGAGAAAATAGTTCATAAAAAAATTTTATTTTTAAAAAGTAAATATTATCCAGCGAGAAATGAGTCATCAAATTGATGTCGAATTAATATACGATGATTTCAACATCAATTTGACGTCGATTCGACGTTCAATTGACGATCATTTCTTGTTGGATAATTAATAATTTATTCATAAAGAATAAAATAGACTGTGTTTCCTAAAATTATATATACCAAAAAGATGTGTATTAATTATACAAAATACATCATCTGAAAAATAAACGAAAATTAAAATTGTATTGATTGAATGCTCAAAAATTATTCATACAGAAAAATTTAGCTTCTAAAATCAGGAATACATGCGAAGCTCGCTTGTTTATGTTAGAACAGAATGTATTTATTGGATAAAATTGCTAATTAATGTTTATTTTCTGCAAATAAGATTTTTTTTATAACAAATTTCCTTGTACGAATACTTTTTGCTCTCACTGTACACATACACTTTAATATCTTTAAAAAATATTTGATTGTATACACGGAGAGAATTTTTTCTTAGAGTTTACTCTGAAAATATGATAGTCGTGGGACAACATTGTATTTCGAAAAATTTTGTGTAAATCTCTCTCATTTATTAATAAAACTAAAATAAAATATAAAATAAGTTTGATTAACTTTACTGAAAAGAATAGTAAAAAAAATCTTTATTAAAAAAAATATTGTATTGTGCCATATTTTCAGGATTTTTAAAAGAAAATTCCCTGTGTACAATTATCTTGCGTTCGATTGACGATTGAATTTAATTACGACTAATTTTTAAGTGAATTATTCACTAAAAATGGTTTTGTGAAAACCGAAACGATTGAAAAAATAAACATGGTTGTTTGTAAAAAGCACTAACTTCTTGCCTGGCTTATTCTCCTTTTTTACGTTTAAATTTATTTAATTCTTTGAGCTAATCAGATTTTTTAGAAAATATATATGTATAGATTGTGTATTTTAATAAATTGTATATAAATGTAACTAATTACTTGATGCTCGTCCTAGTTTTTCGAAAAAAAAAAAATTGTACAGGACACGAATGATTGTGTGTATTAAGAACTAAGGATACTGTTTATCGTAACACAAGTCGACACAACTGCTATTCTATCTTTACTCAATGAATGTCAAGAAAGATAGAACGACATGCCGACTTGAGTCATTAATAAAAATCATTCTAAAACGCAACGAACTATGGAAAATATGGTACTATCGAAATTGGATTATTGCACGCGCAAATCTCAAAGTACACGTATTAAGCAATCGATATATGAACGCTGCTCTAATTATTATTATCACGTTACATCTGCGAATCTGTCAGAATTCATTTAAGATGTAATCGACCGAAAGGGTATATCGCCTGGGGATGCGATATAAATTCGTCCATTTCACCTCAGTTTCTGTGTTTTAAGCGAGTAAATCGCACACAGAAATACCTAAATACCTACTCCGATACGCGTGCAAATCACGGAAATTGATAGTCAATCTAATTAGGCAGCTAATTGCTAATTGTAGGAAATAACACGGTTCCGCGCGGTCCTCGAGCTCCCGTCTCAACTGCGTTTACCGGGGAGTTATTGGAAGTAATGCTGGTAATGCGACGCGCGACGAATCACGAAAGTCGTAACTGCGCCATGCTCCGCTCAATTCGAGCTCGACCGTAAACAAGGTCGCGAGCACCGTAACAACAAACGGCTGGCGCCAGCGAGCGACGGGGGATTCCCAAAAACGTTACAAGATATACTCAACTGCGAAATATTATTCCGTCGCGCACCGAATATTCCGTCTCCTTACATTTCCCATCTAACTTCGGTGAACAAGCACTTGTCGAGCATTACATCTGAATTCCCTTCGCTCATTATGTAAGGATGCAACTTATTTTAATCTCAACAAAAGAGAGTATAAAATTATGTATACGTGTAGGTATGATTTTCGTTTTCTTCCAAATATTGGAGATGAAAGCGTGCAATTTTATAATAAATGAAAAAGACGAGTCGCTATACTTTCTCCGCGACGATTTTACTTTCCATTTTTTTTTATTGGTTAAAATTGTAATTAAAAAAATTGTATATATTAATTTACGGCACGATTTTTTATAATATATTAGGTGCGCAAAAAAGTTTCTGAGCTTTAGATTTCATAAAACCGAGAACGCGATTAAAATTTTTTTTATTTTCCCGCCCTTTTGCGGTTTTTTTTTTTCAGATGAAACGCAAAGTGGATGGAAAATCGAATATGCTCTTTTGTTACTGTCATCATGAACACTATTTTTAGGGTTATATGTATTAAACGCCAAAGTTCATAACAGTTTAAATAATATAATCTTAAAAATCATAATGTTCACGATGGCAGTAACAAAAGAGCATATTCGATTTTCCACCCACTTTGCGTTTCATCTGAAAAAAAAAATACTGTTAAAGCCACTGAAATGATTTGTGCTGCATACGGAGAGAACGCTGTAAGTCATGCTACGTGTAAAATATATGGCATCAAAAATTTCGCCAAGGAGATTTTAGTCTTGAAGATGAACTGTACTGGACGCCCTCAAAAAATTGAAACGGACGAACATTGCTGAATATAAACTCTGCGCAAACTGAAAAGGAGCTTGCAGTGCTGCTTGGCGGCAAGCCATTTCCGTACGTTTACATGCAATGGGAAAAGTTTAGAAGGAAGGCAGATGGGTTCTGCATAAACTGTCCGGAGACAACAAAAATCGACGGCATGACACCGCACTCAGTTTGCTTTTAAAGTTCCGGAAAAAAAGATTTTCCGCACAAAATCATTACAGGAGATGAAAGATGGATTCTTTATGATAACCCGAAGCGTAAGAAATCATGGGTTGACCCTGGCCAATCTCTTCAATATCGATGCTAAACCTTAATATCCACGCCAATAAGGTTTTTCTCTGCATCTGGCAGGATTGGAAAGGTGTGTTGTATTATGAGTTGTTACAGCCGAGTGAAACAATTAACCAATTTAAGCGATTAAAAGAAAAGAGGCCATTCACTGGCCAAGGACATCGTAAAGTGATCCTGCTTTACGACAATGCCCGACCACATGTCGCAAAAGCGACTCAGGATCATATCTTTGCGTTAGACTGACAACTTTTTTCGCACGCGACGTATAGCCCAGATATGGCGCCTTCCAATTATCATCTATTCCAGTCGCTGCAGCATCACTTGGCTGATATACATTTCGTCACACTTACTGAAATACGAAAATGCATCAATGACTTTATCGAAGCCTCAAAGCCGATAAGCTTTTTATCAACAAGGAATCCGCAAGCTGCCCGAAAAATGGCAAAAAGTCGTTGATGCAAACGGGAAATATTTCGCTGATTAATATTTTTTTGTTAGTCCTTAAATAAAAAAAAGCTCAGAACTTTTTTGCCCACCTAATAAATTTAATAATCTAATTAAACTAATTAATAATAAGTAATTTAAGATATCGTATGGCACTCTTGTCTTTATCGGTAATATAAATTTTCAAAAAGCCATTTTTTACTTTATACAGCTAAAAACTTAATATATAAGCGTAAACTTACCTTTTCTCGAAACGTTTTTCCTCGTTGTTTTTCACATCTTATTACTTTATAAAAGTCTCTTAAGTAAAAGAAAATATCTTCGTCGTGGAAAATGTACTTGTTCTTAGAATTTCAAATAAAATTAGTATTTTCCAACACGAAAAAATTATTTTACAATATAAAAAGGAATAATATCTCGGAAACTTCAATATATATTTCAAATTGGAAATAAAAAGTATATCGAAAATGATTTATCCGTAAAACCACTACTAGTGTTTGCAAGAATACAATCGTCATTTTATACAAGTATTAAACAAAGAGTGAATAATCGAGGGGATCCCACATAAATTCGATAATCCGTCGTTTATCAATGCATCTGCGCTACTATCTGAACCATGAGTCAACGGCTTTTGGTATTCGTGCGTCTATCGCGATGTATTGTCCCTAGAGGAACGCTGTATCATCATCACCTGGAAAGGGTTGAAGGGAGCTTATTACTTTACGAGACTCTGACACGAGCACACGTGTACTTACGCTATGCACAATGTGCCGTGCACAGCTTGTACGTCGCGCGTTCCGAAAAGCTTGTCGCGACAGTGTTGGAATTAACGGGACAGGTTGCAGAGCTTTCTCCTCTTTTTTCTTTCTTTTTTTTTTTAAATAAAAATATAATGGATTTTATTGTGAATGTATTTAAGCTATCTTACATTCTCTTAAGCTCGACAGCTCGATGGTATTTACAATGCTCTTTCTTAATTAGCTATATATTACAAATAAATATTCTCTGTTCACGCATACCACTGGTATCCCCCGATAAAACGGGGGAGATTGCACGACGCTCGGGAAACTTAAAAATAAAAACGTATTCCTTTTCATAGAAAATTTACCGTTTGTTTTAACATTGTGCTGTTAAAAGCGCGAATTCTCTAGGAAATGATAAATTACAAACGATGTCGACATCGAGTACATATTATACACATATATGTGGGTGAGGCTATCGATAAACGTACTCCCTCTGTTGAAGGGAATTTAATTTCTAGATTATTAATCTGCATTATATTCCGAATGGCACGGCGCGCAGGATAATAGAGAAATATCGATAATTGCATGAATGGGACACGTTTGATTAAATGCCATGACTTTCTCGTATGGATTTTATAATAACTCATAAACCGAACACTTGGTTACAATTAATTATTTACGACATGGACCATAACGTAACAAACATGTCGTGAAAGTTTTTCGTCAAATAAATTAAATTCTTGAGTGAAAAAAGAAAAAAAAAGTCACTTTCGTATACATATACAAACCTTTCGCCGGCCATTTCGGTAATTTTTGAAACATTTAAACATTTGAAACAGCATGCCTCTCCATGCGAAATCTTCCCAACACATAAATAAACTTTATTTCAATAAAATTTATCTAAACACATAATACAATGTACAAATTCAATGACGGCGTAACGTCTTCACGATAAACACCGAAAATCGATTCGACGTGAAAATATGGCCAGACATACTTTCTTCCACCGTCTCTTTTACAGTCATTCTTTCCATCTACTTAATAATTAAGACACGACAATGCAAGTGCTAATACTATCATTTGTGCAGCGAGTACAATCGCGATCGTGCGCGTGTTTTTTTTTTTATATATATATATATATATAGGTAACACGTACAACACTACATCAGATCTCAGAAAAATAGACTCATCCATATCCGGTTCTAGCTAGGATTTCGTCTGACATGTTGAATTTGTACAAACCGGCACTGCTCCGAACAAACATGTCAAATGCACCGCAAATGGCACCCACAACGTGGCCTTACAAA
>NW_017305408.1:2411656-2418875 GCF_001594115.1 Trachymyrmex septentrionalis
GCGTACGAATATATTATTTACGAATATTGAACGACACTTTTCTTTTTTAAGAGCAATTCTTTTTACTTATCCTAATTATGTCGGTCTTTCACTTGCACAGAATTCCCCGTGATTCTGTATGCATTTTCCGATGAGAAAGAATTAAAAAAAAATTTTTTTTTTTTTAAAGTCACATTATGCCGATGAAATTAAAAAGTGCTCTTCAAACTTTCGGATCTCGCTCGGATTTCGCAAATATTGAAAGTACGAATATACTGCGGCAGTGCTGGTATAAGCCGTATGGAAGGAAAATTAATTTGACATACCTAGCTCGAAGCTTCGTTACCTATCGGCTCGCCGTTATTTCGAGGACGAGTTAGTTTAATTGTACTGATCCTCTCTCGAAAACGCCGCATTTCGGATGAGTCACGGATAACGCGTGTCAATTTGAACTTTTCTCCAACTTTCAGCGAGGCGACACACGGTGCTTCTCGAATCGACGGCAACATAGCGATTGCATTTTCTACCGAAACATACCCGCGCGAAAGAACGCACCGTGATTTTATCCACCGTTCCCTCTGCTCAAGTAGAAATTCTTTGCTCTACTCAGACGACTCAGACTCGTCTCGCCGAGCTTCCTTCTCTCTAACGCTGTTCGCGCGAATCGATAGATCGTGATTATTCGATGAAATTGATTTCTAGGCGACGATAGCTCGTTCGTTCCGCACGAGTGCTCTTTTTCGAAATCGAGGCGAAAACGTGCCGGAAAGGCACGTTTGCCTTCTTCCTCGCTATAAATGTTTTACCCTTACCGTCTTTTTCTCCGGCTTCATCCAAACGCCACGTATTCTCGAGGATCAAATTCTATCTCGCGTTCTCGCGTTGAAACAGCACGCGCGCGGCCATTCCAAAGGACAATCCGCGAAAGATCTCGCCGGTTAATAAGGAGTATTGTTTTTTTTTTTTTCTTCTTTTTACCTTATGCTCATCTCGTGACAAAACCGCGGAAAAATCGAGTCAGTCTTGCGTCTGTCGCGGTATCGTACGGACTAGCGAATCGCATTGAACGAAGAGACTCCGTTTCTTCAGATACATCGCATCACGATCGATTTTATCGTTCGATACTTCCATGACGTGCGGTGGAAGGGAGCTGTTCCTGAAAATCCTCTTATGCGATTCCGCTCCCTCTGACTTCCACAACCCTTTCATAACGTATTTCTAAAGCATTTCCCTTCCCCTGATATCCCTTCGGCTCTTAATACACCGATCTCTCGTTGTTGCCTGCTCCCGTAATCGTGATTATTGCGATCTCTCGCATCATCTTGCAAATGAAAAATATATTTTCTACGGAGAAAGAAACGCCGTACTTTTCCTCCTCTATATATCTCTCCTCACTTCTCAAGCCCTTGTGGATATCCTCTTTTCCCCTGATGCTCTCCTTTCTTCCCCTTTGATCGCTACGGCCTCTTCTTCGATCTTTCACCGAGAACTCTTCGAAAATAAGGAATATATTCTCTCTGAAGCAAAGCACGATAAAAGCCGAATGGGCTATCTCCAGTTTCTTCTCGTCTTCTTGGAGCGCCCTTCTTCTCATCTCTTCATTCTTCTTCCTCGATCCCCTTTCTCTATATATCCCGCCCTCTCTCATTTCCCTATTTTCTATCTTTCGAAGATAAAAAATGATCTTGGCCGAGACCAATTACGTGAAGTACCTCATAAGGAGAATAAGCGTCATTGGCATAATGGCAGAAAGATTTAGCGTCGAGATACCGCTGTTCACGGTACATTCCGTGTAGGGCGCACAGTGCGCCTGTAACAAACAAGACAAACAATTCGTCCTCCCTTTAATTCGCCGGTTTTATTATCGATCTTACTACTCGCTAAGATGATCGTTTACTATTAACTGGTGTAAGATGGTCATTTGCTAATTTCGCTCAGTATTTTCCTTGGCTCCGTATTTTACTTCCGAAAGCAGAAATAATACAAATATCGGTACTCGAGATAATTTTTTTTACCTTTTTAAACTACTTTCAAATTAATTGTATAATAAAATTGATTAACTTACTTCGATTTATTAAATATTAAATCATCCAGATTAAAAAGATAAAAAGAATCCATTTGCAATATGTATATTTGTTAAATAATATAAAGGAATAACACTTACTTCTTGGCTCCATCAAAATATTTTCAAAGATCATCAACTAATCAAGATACGAAGCATCAAAAATTAACAAAATATATATTAAATGTATGATGACTTACCTTAAAATTTTATAAAAAAAATAAAAATAAAAAAAAATCCAAGTTTGTTAAAAAGTATAAAAATTGATTCCATCTTCTCCAAATATAGTCAAAATAAATGAAATGGAGCCATATAAAATCAAAATGTTTTCAAAGGCAATATTGCAACAGTAATTAAAATCAATTATAAACGGGGCAATTAATGAAAGCCTTCAGCGTGTACTTTCGTACCAATGAAACATGATGTCGAATGAAATATGTATAACTCACCTTCAGCAACGAGCTTGACATTCTGTCGAGGAACTCCTTCGTGAATCGTGCTGTATCATCGCCACACTGACGGCGCACCGTATGATGAGAGCATTCCAAGTACTCCTGGAAGGCGCTGCACAAACAATATCCCATATTCTATTCAAAGTCCTCTTTTCCAAACGCCAAAATGGAATGAAATAAGTGGTTATCGAATTACTGTTGCAAACCGCTAACGAGCGTAACAAATCGAATTACAATTGGAGAACACCAGGCGCAGAATCATTAGCGCTACAATTACTATCACAAAATTTTCGAAATTTTTCCGTTGTTTTTCCAAAATATTATTCTAAAATTATGTAAAATTCGTAAATCTGTTACAACAGAATAAATTCTCGCGTTTATTTCCCCCCCCCCCTCCCCACAATTCACCCCGTTCTTTTGTGAGGTAACTTCTTCTCTTTCCGAAAGAGAGCGCTCGTGATGGTTTAATAAAATCATATACTACGAAGAAACAAAATGACGCGAGGAATGTGCTTTTGCGGACCTGTTATTCAGTTTCGGGTCAGCATCACACTACTTACGTCCCCCTTTCGCGAGGGATGCGCAAGTTCAAAAGCTGCAGTAGACCGTGGTTGAGATACGCTAATGACATTACACCCTGTGTGTCTGTACAGGCATCAGCGTGAAACTTCCGACCTAAAGGACTGATTACACTCTTTTTGCGCGAGTCCTTTGAGCAACGCCCGTCGTTATTAATGCAGTTGTTTCGCCGGCGAGCTCTTAAGTGTTAAATTATCGCAGTCGAGAGATTTTACGTCTTTGCGCTAATGCAAAACGCCAGAATTTCGAGTATTGCTTAAACCTATTTGTCCGTGTTGCTCGCGTATTTTGCTCCGCACCGTCGATCTTTCATGTCATAATCTTAACTCGATTTTTCCTTCGATTTAACATCGACTTAGAGAAAAAGAATCATCGTACAATCCCCGTGAGATGCACTCGAAACACGAGGATGCTTTTTCTTCATATTTTATTTTTCGTAAAATATTAACGTAATATCGATTCTTTATAAAGAAAAAAAATTTTTATTAGCAAATCTAACACAATTTTTAATAGAATATGATTCAATCTACAATTTAATACAAAATTACGACAAATGAATTATTATAGTATAATGAATTATTTTATTATATTACTCAGTAATTTCTTTTATAAAATATGCGGAATAAATTTATTCATTCCACTTGTTTAAATAAATTATTAAATAAACGCGCATTCTTTTTCTTTGAATATAATATAAATGTTATTTTATTCTCACACGTAAAAGTTAATAATCCGCAGGCGTATATATGTATATAGACAAAACAGTCGAGGATCTACATTTTGAAAAGTGGCTAGGTCAAATTGACTCGCGCTTTGAGTTCTAAGGTTTACCTCCACGTTGCTAAACTAACAAACTTTCTCGGATAAGTAAATGGACTGAGTTGCATCCTTTGCAACGATGTAGAAATTCCGGTCAAGTGTACATATACACATATAGGTGTATTTGATATGATATATATATTTTACGGCACAAACATTAATCATTTACGATGATAATAAAGTAAGTGATCCCGAAGAAAAGTGATGTCATCGTATATCTATATTTTTTCTTCGCTAAGCATTTCAATTATTTTCGGATTAGGTCATTGAAGTGAATAGCAAACGCCGTGATAACTATATATACTTATCTTATTTCCTACTCATCGTTTATATACACCTATCTACAAAGATTTCTTCGACTTACCAGCAAAGGGACTTGAGATTCTGCTGTCCCAATGAGCCATTGGTCATTATTTCTTGAGTCGTCTTCTGATACGATTTGTAACACAAAAGCTCGTATTCGGCTTTGGATTTCTGCATGCACGGCGCGTGTTTCAAGAATTCTGCAAACAGAAAATTGCATTTCCGTTATTGAACAATGGCGTATTCGTAGGAACATAGGTATCAATAATGAAATTTCGAGGTCAATCAAGCCGACTTGACAAGCGGGGAAATATATAATCTAATATTACTTAAAAAGAATGAATATACATGCGTATTAATTCTCCAGAACATAATCATTTCAATTTGTAACAAGCGCAATAACTAAAATCGACAGATCTATTCACGTTCTTGAAGAGTTCTAGAAAATAGGTAATTAAATTACATAGGTAATTAAATAGAAATTGAAGTTGATTAAATTATCTAGGTAATTAAATAGAAATTAAAGTTGATTCAGATTCAATCGCATTCCCGCGATTCTATTCTTAGAAAATAACTCGAGCTATTTACAAGCGCGGTCTATAATTACAAGAATATACGTAGATTCATTGACTGACGCACTCACTAGCCTCGTCATGCTTCGAGATCACAGTTTTGAATATAAAGGCCGCTTTCCCGGCTCTTGTTTACGATAGGCGTGCTGTACATTACGCAGCATGCGGTATGAGGAATCAATATTACTCTCCTTGCTAACAATTCATTATGTTACAGTGCCTCTCTCTAACGGAGGGGAGTACATTATGAAGAGTCATGCCGGCTCGATCGACCCGCGGACAATCTACACGATATTCCCGTAATCTCGAGAGTGCCGGTTGCATTATTGAGTCTAGTACCATCTCTGACTGGACCGACAGTTTGGAATTGCATTGATGCCTACCGCTTGTCCAATTGGCAAAAGAGTTGCTGGCTCTGTCGACTGGCGGATGACTTTGCGCGTCGTTATATATTTCTCTCTTCGAAGATAAGATCTATGTCAATTTACAAACGACGGATTTATTTGTAATAAAGGATCCCCTATCCACGAAAATAAGAATCTAATTCCAAATTATACAGAATATCGGATATTTATAAATAGAAAAGTCAATTGCCTGCCTAACTCTTCCGTGAGAGATTTCCGTAACGAGTTTCTCCACTTATCGATTCCTCAAAACTTTCTGCATTTTTATTTAAAATTTCTATATTCGTTCCTTCCCCCATTTAAATTCCAAATGTTAATATTTTAGAAGACATAAAATGTAAAAATGCACTTGGCTAAAAAAAATTCTAAATCTTTTATTCAACCGCGCAAGTCAGTTTTGTAATACTGAAATTAATTTCTTTCTCTCATTTTCATGATAATCTTTTTAGCAATTATGATTATACATCGAAGACGTAAATATCTAATCGGTTCGATGATTTAGGCAAGAGCACTTACCGTCCTGGTACGGGCCGTCTTGGCAAAGCTCCATGATAGCCATGTTGGTGCCGGTGTACAGAGAGTTGAAGTGCTCCCGTTGCTTTTGCTGCATGCAAGTTAGCGTGTACTTTTTGATGCACTTCATACCTGCTTCGAGATCCCTGTAACAAAAATGGCAAACGTTCGTTATTTAAGCAATCGCTGCTCCGAAATGATGGGACAAAAATGAAAGTTTATCAGTATATCGATAGCAACTACGTATGTGTGATAAAATCGCAAATATCTGAGAAATATATACGTGAAACTGGCAAAAATAACTTTATTAGACTGTGTTAAAATGTTTACTATCCAATTGCAAAAAGGACAACTATACATTTTATCCAATAAACCAAAGAAATTACCTTTATTTTTTTTATTCCTGAATTTCATTTGTGAGTTTTTATAAAAGATAAAATAATAAATTAATTGTCAGTTTTCACAAATTTTTGCAAAAATATGTTTTGATATTAATAATAAAATCATAAAAATGTACAAAAAAATAACAGTGGGCATTATGAGTCAGCGCTGGAAATCAATTGCGCAAAAAAAAAACAATACAGAGATCTATAACGAATTCGTTTTGATATATTAATTTTCTTATCGGATAAGATAATAATTTGCAAAAATATTTACGAATGCAACACTTTTAATTTTCACCTTCCAATTTCAAATTTCTTTTCAAATTATTGTACTTTCGCGTTGAGCAACGAAATCTTTCCTAACTTAATTAAATGAGACAATATTCAAAGGCAATACATATATACGATACAATACGACATTATACAATACGATCCTCTCTCAAGACTCGGTGGAACAAACGAGAAACTTGGGTCGTATCTCAGGACAAGCCCCCTCAATAGAATCGCGATTATAAATATGATATCACGAATATCAAATTGACTTTCAAGATCTATCTATCGAACCGTGTCATTTCTCAAGATCGTTTCCAAATTGAATTGCTCAGCACAAACGTGACTATAAATACAGGCCAATGTCATGTTGTATCACGAATGGAAAGCCATATCGAAACATCAAGAACAGATCGATATTTGCGCAATGTAGAAATTTTCCAATTGTATTATACTTTCGACGTAGCAAGTAAGTAATAAAGACATACGTATATGCATAACGTACGTTTCATCTTATCATTAAAATTGATAGTGCAAAAGCGCCTAGTGTGATTTGTACGAGCATCGCATCAAAGAGCAAACATAGCGAGACGTTATGGTGCAATACTCGCTACACGTGTAGTCTTGATAGCGCAATTTTTACAGTGCCCGGCAGTTTTATCATGGACTACGGAAGGAAACGCGTCGGCACGGTATGGAGCAACGTGATTAATAATTTGTCATATCGGCTACGGCTTGCCGGGCACGCACGAGTACACATTTCAGGATGCCTGAATGAAATTTAAAGTTCCATGAAATGAGCCGAATTTCCTCTTGGCCCGGCGCTATCGTCGGAACGGCTAAATTGCAGCCGTAATAAGATTCTTCGCCGAATATTGGGGGG
>NW_017305408.1:2418975-2429449 GCF_001594115.1 Trachymyrmex septentrionalis
GGAGGCCTGGAAATATCGTGCGAAATATCCGGCAGCTTGCATGCAATCATCCACTCAATTACATACGTACCGCGCCGACTCGGCGGCGCGAGAGAGATTCGAGCGATCGAGCATCGCCGAATTGTGATAAGCCGGCGCGCGGGCTGCCAGAGACCTCGATACGATCGCGAATTCGGACGGATATAATAGACTAAAGCCGAATGTCGTATATTATTCTCGGATCAATTTCCAATTTTGCGAGAGATCGAAGAGTCGTCTGTGAAATCTCCGGAAACATCGACCGACTTTTTTAACGATAAACTTTTCAACAACTAATAATATTATATTTCGTACATATAATGGCGAAATGCTGGAATTAACACGAAGTATGAATTTTAAATATGTGTAATAGAAGAGAACCATTTTTTTCGAATGATTACAAAATCGTCAAATGTAATAAACACTTCTTTATTATATTTCCTTATCTTTTCTCTCGACGTTGCAATTAGCGCGATTAAGCTCCGCAGAGAGAGAGAGAGAGAGAGAGAGAGAGAGAAATTCTGCGCGACAGCATTCCCGCGCGTTCTTAAAATTGATATGAAGTGCGAGGAGAGAGAGAAACGACTGGACATTTTTCTCGTAGCGAAAAATTTCCCGTGGCGCGAAAAGAAAGTGGAAGAGGAAGAGACGAGGAGGTAGACCGTCACGAAATTCCCCACGAAACGGAACGTCAGCGTAACCCACACCGACGTCTTCTTCCTCTCATGGAACATGTAAAGACGGCGAATAACAACGGACGTTTTCCGTTTAAAGAGATCGCCCGTGCCGGGCGTAGAGAGAAGAAAACTCACGGGCATAGTTTGTTGATATCCTCCTTTTTCGTGACGAAACTCAGGTCGCTATTGCTGATTCTCTCAAGGGGTCTGGCGCACCTCACCAGCTCCTCGTGTCCGCACTCTTCACCTCGGCAGCTAGCAAGCACTGAAACAGAAACGCGATAATCGGGTTAGCTAAGAGAGAGAGAGAGAGAGAGAGAGAGAGAGAGAGAGAGAGAGAGAGAGAGAGAGAGAAACGTGATCGATTCGCGAAATGTAAGAGGCAACAGGGACTCGACTCGATACGTCGTCCCCATCGATAACAATGTTATTAGTAAGGGAATCGCAAAGAGCAGCGCTGTTTCTCGAATTCGATTAAGCGCGCGACGAGCACGCGGAATCGATGTTGCCGTTGCGGCGTGATTGCAGCGGAAATATCAAACAAGTTTAATTGACGTGGAAACAATGCAGATTGCACCTAGAACTTCATACTCGGACGGATCTCCAATATTCTCTCATTTCGATGGAGTTGTATCACGAGATATATCGTACACGTCTGTCGAGCAAGACATTATACTTAAAGTTTATATCATATTATATATTTCAACAAGAAGAATTCAAGAAGAATGTAGAAACAACTTTTGCTCAAGTATTTAGCTAGATATACGAATCTGAAAAGAATTTTATTGTACCATTAAAATAATTATGTAGAGCGTTCAAACTGGTTGTTAAAATATCAAAAATCTCTTGAAGGATCGCTCATAATGCGTGAAATTTCTACCTAATTATTTTGATACTCCAACAAAATTATATTCAAGTCTTCGTCTAGCTGAATTTTTTTCGATACTTGAGCAAAATCATTTTTTTCCGTACATTACTCTCTGAAAAATTTTTACTAGGAATTAAAATCTTAATAAAATAAATTTTGCTTCGACTTGATTTAAATAAAAATAAGAGATGTCGGAAATATTACGTAGGGGAAACCGGGGCACCATAGGTCATCGACATGTTGACATAATCTAGAATGTTTAAATTAATACTACTGGTACTTAATCAATACGACTGTTACTTCGTTGCCCATACTTTTTATCTAGATGGTAGTGATTAAATTCCATTATATCGAGAGAAAAGTCGATCTTGACCCAGTTCCGGTTTCTATCGGTCATTAATGATTTTCGTAATGCAATAGTAACTTTTTAACCGCATAAAAATGTTTTTAATATTGTTTTAGTAGAGAATACATATATAAAGATAAAGTGCAAGTTTCTGCGCATCTTTTCTCAATTTACCACGTTACAAGTAATAATCTGACATTAATTTTTTTATAGTTTTCTATTAAATATATAATTCAATGTATAGTTGGGTCATACATTAAATATTCATGACAAAACGGAACAATATAGAAAATACATGTACTAAAAAGGCAGTTTATATTTCTAAGCAATTAATTTTATTTTATCGTAATAAATCCTTCTCATCTTATATTAATAGTTATTTCTCATTTGTTTTTTCTCATAACTTTCTATTTCATTATTTAATAATTATTAGTCGTAATTATATTTTATTGTATTAGTGATCATGCTAACAAGTGTAAGTTAAATACTTTTCAACTTTTATTTCTTGCGTAATCCTATTATTTTGTGTGTGACTTATGGTACCCGGGTCATTATGAGGCACCGTGGGTGTCATTTCTTAAAAAACATGTTTTTATTTTTTTCTTAAAAACTAATAAATATTTACCAAATATACTTGTTAAATTTTAAAATATGTATTATGCTTTAATTATTAAAAAAAACATAATACAAACATTTTTATATTTAGGCGCACTTTTAAGAGTTACAATTTTTACGACTCGTGTGTGTGTGTGTGTGTGTGTGTGTGTGTGGGGGGGGGTCTCCCCTATGTATTTTTCTCAAAGTTTGATTCGCTACAGCCACATATCTCTCTCTCCATATTTTTAAACCGCTGAAATCACTATCAAGCCCGTTTTCTCCATCTTTCATCCTTTACCTGTCTATCATCAGTTATAATGGTTCTGTTGTTAAAATCTTTTGTGTCTGAATTTTGAAAATGAAATTACAGCAACGACGGCAGCGGCGAGCACACACATAAGACGCGCTGCTCGCGTGTGAGTATCGGTGGTCACACGCGAATTTGGGATGCAGGATAAAAAACACAGGAAATGCATTCGCCGTCCGAGCTAATGATGACGAATGGCGCGCGATATTATCACGGCGTCATGTGCCGTTGGCGAAAAACCATTCGTTCATATTAGGAAGTTGATTTGGATTTAATGGGGGGAGCATCGTTTGCTAGTTTAGCCGCGCTTTCGTCGTGCTTTTCATTCCAACTTTTGGAAATTCATTACCAATTACGCCATATGCGCGGTTCGCAAATGTTATATACACGTACATTTGCTCGGTACCTGAAGGCACTATGCTCTAATTTTAATACGGAAGACAGTTTTGCAAATTTAAAGTCGATTTATCTAACAAATCTGAAATTTGGTAAAAAAGTTTGCGTCTCAACTTTTTTCAACAACTCTCATTTAGTAATAAATCTCGAAATGCACAAAAAAGTTTATCAATCTATACGGGTATACGGTGTATATACGGGAATGTTTCTGCTTCTTCTAATCGCACGCCAGAAAACGTACCTGTATCTCGAAAATTATCGGTGCCTCGAGATCTTAATTAAGAAGAGGCCGACTCTAAATTGATCAAAGAATCCGTCATTAAATTAAAGTCAAAGATGCCGAAACATTCTGTACAAACACTCTAGCAGGGTAAAGGGAACACCGTATCCCGCCTTTTAAAGGGGAGGGTGCGAATCTCAGGACATTCTCGGCGAAATTATGAAGTACTTTCAAGAGAGAGCTTTACACTTTCCTCGTAATAAACAGGCTATTGTAAGGAAAGGATAGAAACCGGAACTGGGTCAAGATCGACTTTTCTCTCCCGATACCACCAAATGAACTTATAACTTCCGCTCGAAACCGATTACCCGGAAGTGCCACTTTCGAGGTAATAAAAGAGAACCGGCGGTAGAGACCACTGCTCTCCGTCTCTCCATGTAACACCTGCAACTCTTCTTCCTATCATCTCCCATCCCATGTATGTTTGCTCTAATATAGAGTTTCTGTATACGCGTGATGGTGCTGCTAATGGAAAGTTACGTTACATCTCACCGTCATGATGAAAAAGTAAAATAAATGGGTGTTATATTTAAGCCCGATGGAAATGTTCAAACGTCCATTACCTATGTCGATATGTCTTATAAATTATTTGAAATATCAAATGTTTTATGCAAGAGATCTTACTTTGCTTAAGAAGACGACGATAAAGTGAAATATAATAGAAACGAAGTAGTGTCCGTATGAATCAGAAAAGGAGAACATGCGAATTAACAATTTATCTTGTAAAACTTTTCTTTCCGTGATTACTTTCGGACTACTGAATCGTACGCTTTTTTTTTTTTTTTTTGGAAAAATCATTCTCGAAATATCTCGAAACATATTATACATTAGTCGTTCACGTAATACAGATATTGAATAATCTTTGCAATCTATACGTCGTATTTGTAAACATAGCATGCGTTCAGATAAACATTGCAAATTAATGTTTGTAGTTGCTACTGATGCTACATCGTTACCAAGACATGAGATTGCTAAAACATATTACGATAAATACGATCCTCGTCCTATTTGAAGGGAAAGAATCGTATATTCCTCTATTAAAATTTACCGTTAACAGGATAAAGTTTTCGAGAAAAAGAAAGATATCGCGTCCGGAAAAGAACGTCTTACTCGATTAAAAAATTCATTCGGTAAATTCAGTTCAGTCAGCAACATTAGCGAGACTCGGCCGATATGTGAAATACAGCCCACGATTCTTGCAAAATATTTGCGCAATAAACAATAAATAAATATATAAATCTTCAACTGGGACAAATCGTCCAAACGCGAGGTTTCTTTCAATTCCTTCGAGTCTAATAGGATCATTCGTCCCAGAAGAGATTTATATATATTTATTTATTGTTCCGCGAGAGAAACTACAAGTTTCTTTACCAAGTAGACCCTTTACCAAAACGGGGAAAACTCTGGCGTTTCCCTGAGACAAGATGCGAATTCTACGAGGAAGGGAGGAAGAGGGTATTGGATGCATCGCGCAAAATATGGCGCCGTGTATATCGTGTGTTTCATTACATCGATTTGGTGATGCGTGCGACAAACTACGCGACTAATCCCTCATGCGGCGCGTCGATGACCAATGTCATTAAATTTAATTACAAACTATCGAAATTATTGGAGAACTCGACCGACTATCGCGGTAACGACCAAACGATTCGGCGAGCTGTCCGCGAAACTGGCCGCGGCCTACTCTATATAGCGATGCAATTGTTTTGTAAACCGAATGCAACAATGGGACGACGGGCTTCGTCTGCCCGTGATAAATCTGTCCTTCGATGATTAAACAAATAACTCCGTCCCAACGGGACTTGTCGAACGATTTATGCAATCGTCGATTGAAATAACATACAACGATAGCGTTTCGATATACTGTCTTCTTGATATACCTGTCGCTACTATAAATTTTTTCTACAGACATAAATTTTCTCTACAAACGATGTATAAATCACGTGAAAATCATGCAACCGTATTATTTTTTGTATACCGAATCTTTCATACAAGTGATACTTGAGTGAAATTTGGTGGTACATAACAATCTTTTTATGTAATAATTTTTTAAGGAGAATTAAAACTACTCGGGAGAATTAAAACTACTTGCAATAAAAAGACCGTCCATGAAAAGATAGTATCACTTGGGTTTTACTTTTTAATTTGATACAGTTTCCTTTTTCCGAGGATTATAAATAACGTGAAAATTATATAATCACTTTCAATATAAACGGTAATAAAACCTTTTAATTAAATGAAAAATGGGCTACGATATAATTATACAATTATCGTAATTATTAATTTCTACAATAATATCTGTCTTCATAATGGATAAACGAACAAAAGTATAAACAGACCATCTTTTTCAGAGATGGTTATCCCTCTACCGCAACCCATTTTCTCATCTCCGATCGCATTTCGTTTTCTGGTTCTTCTACTTGCTTTCTCCGCTCGGCTAAGATATCACTCGTGAGAAGAGTACCAGGCTTACTGCAGGACAGAGTAAGAGTCCTGTGTGTAATTCTATTCGCACCAGTGATTCTCCAGCGGACTGAATCGATCTATTATTCAGAATTACACAAATCATGGCAATTCCAATTTTAATCGTATCTAATAACCATTTTGATTAGTAATCGACTCGTATATTCCGCAATAATTACGATCATAATTAATTTCATAATTAACATTTTTATTACATTCTCCACAACTTTGTACTTCACTTAATTCGATTCGTATTGCGTAATTATGTCACGTTACGAAGTTATTACGATATTATCTCCAGGTCTCCGCGCGTTACTGTTTTATGCTACATCACACAGACGTTCGAAACTCATCTCTTGCACAGCTTCCGATTTAATTCAAATAATAAACAACTCATTTTACGTCAACAGTTCTATTGTAAAGAAAAATCATCTTGTTTATATGTGAGACTTAATATTTTTTTTTCAGCGCTCATCACATTCGCTTCGATTCGTGTCGATTTAAAAATTGTTCAATATTTTCGTCAAATATCGAGCAGTCGAATATGGCACGTCTCAATGCCCGCACGCGGGCATACACGCATGCACGCAGTAACAGGAAGAGGTTGGTTAGGGCTTGTATTTATAACGAGGCGAGAGATGGGACCATCGTACGATGCCGGCGCAACCAATCGCGAGCCAACTCGTAGGTTGGCCTTGCCGCGACCGTTAAACACGCGTGCGAATACGCTCACTCACGCGAGTGTCGAGTCATGACGTCACACGCGCGGCGTGTACCGACTCGTATGCATTTACCTGCGTTTAAAAAAAAAAAAAAAAAAAAAAAATTCTATTGCTTCGAAATTCTCGATTTCTACTTCGAGACCTTTTTTTTCCCAAGGAGAGAGATAAAAAAAATGCTAGATAAATTATTGTAAAAATTCTTACAATGATTCCCTGAAAAATTCATTTTTTATTTTAAGATCCTTAGAGTTAATAATAAAGCGAAAACTTTACGAAATTTTTTACAGATCTTACGTCTTAACAAATATTTCTTAAATGGTATGGTACTCGTATACTTATCGGCTCAAGTTTTGGAAATAGAAGCAGAAGGAAATTTACTGCATTAAATTGTAGTTCTATTTGTATACTTACGAATATACTTTCTGCGTAGTGATTTGCAAAGTTATAAAATCAATGTACATTGATTTATTAACGTGTCACGCCACACTGTAATATTAAACAAAGACAGTAATGTGTACTTCTTTTGTATAGACATTGATAAGATTTCATTTCATAATGCAGTATTAATTATTATCTCACTACTTCGTTTCACATTACATGTAAATTTTGTCTTTTTGATTTTACTTTTTCCATACCATCGAAAAAATGAACATTATTATTGATAAATCTTTTTCACTACTTATTATATTTATAACAATGAATTCCATACCAAGTGTTTACGAATAAATACACTGTAAAGGTATAAAATGACGATTTTTTAACATTTTATGTAACTTTGATACTTTTAAATGTCTCAAAAAGTTTACTATGTGTCTCATCGTCTTCGTTTTCTATCTAAAAGATACGATGCGCGCATACCATCTTCGAGCTCACACCCCGAATTTCCTGATAGAGCTAAAGCGGACTGCTTCAGAATTTCTAACGACAATGGAAACTATCTAGACAACATGTATCGGTTACAAGTAGCCCCGTGGTCCATTGTCCATAACCATGCAAGTGGTATTGTGTTCATCGTTTTCCGAGAACGATCGTCATGGGATGAAATTTCAGATTCGGAATGATTGACATTAAGAATAGCGAGCTCGCAGGGCGTATTAGGTTAATGAAATCTCTCCGAGGGTTACCTGACAGCCGAGCACGACTGAAATAGACTAAACGACGACACGATGATAAGGATGATAAGAAGGTCGTGCGGCTATGAGAAGATGAGAAGGAGAATAGCTGCAAAATCGTTGAATAATTGACCGACGGTTCATTTGCGTCAATGCGAAAGCGTTATCTTATCTGTGCTAGTATTACGCGCATAATTATGCGAAAAGTGGCGCGTATTATTATCTGCTTCCGGTTTTATTATCTATTCCTTTTCAGTCCTCGCGCGAGACGAGACGGATGGATTAATGGACAGATGACGATGACGATGACCCTGCGTGATGACTCTTCTTTCGCGTGCCATCCTCGTCGCGTGACTGACCTACGAGCGGAATAGGCCGTCGGCATAATGAATAACTCACAATAAGCTGATTGCGTGCAAAAATACTTTCATTTTTAATCTGACGCGTGAGAAATAAGAACGCGATGTCGTTTTAGTCAAAACACTCTTTTGTGTCTAACGGTATAAAAAAATTGCGCGAGTACAAGTATATTTTTCTCTAGATAACTATTACGTCTGTATTTTATCGCGAGTAATAATTTTCATTCCGAATCGTGATTAATAGGTCAAAAATATCTGGAAAATATTATGCGTTATAGGATGATACTTTATACAATAACACAGATCTTAGTTCAATATATGTGGTGCCTGCAAACTATGTTAATCTAATCGGTGTGTTATATTAAGCTGTAGCGGTATCTGTATCTCAGATATTTTGTGTATGTTTCTAAGAGTTAAATGTTTAAGATCAAAATAGAAAATTGTGTCGGTAACTGGTTCTCCCTCCCTCCTCCACCTTCTCTCTCTCTCTCTCTCAATATTCTGAAATCGATGCACATTTCCTGGATAAGTAATTGTTTCAACATTAATTCCCATTTAAGCGAATCTTTTTTTTAGAGGAAATCTACGACAAAACGCGAATCCTAGGTTGATGAATTAAAATTGTCGTTGCAAATTTAAAGAGTATTTTAGTCGGTCGAGACAAAACGATTTTTCTCATCTTTATTTAGCGACCATTTAGTATCGCGTTTAATAACAAAGTTGACTCATGTTTACATGTTTTGTATTTATTAACGTTCATTAGCGATGCATTACTTGTATTATCATACATTAGCGCTAATCAGTGCTGATATTTTTTGGTTTTGTTTTATATAAATAGATTCGAGAACCGAACGAGTATCGATACCGGCTCGGATACTCGTGAAAATTCTCGCAACTCTTGCAGCAACCTTTAAGTAGGTAGTGGTTTAAAGGCTACGTAAATTGAATAGGTAAGATGCGAAACATCCAAAAAGAGATTTTAATTTCATACTTATTACTGGTACATTTTTATGTTATGTTGTAGCTGAAACGTTAGTTATACCCTTACAAGATAGAGGGGATATGAAAATAATGAACTTTAAGACTTCTGGCTTTCTAGGCCATACCTTTTATTTTCTTTTCCAGTAGCACAGTTTTAAAGAAAACACTATACCTGCGCTGGTGCAGTGAGGCCATCCCATCGTCCTACCCATTTAAAGGTTGACGATTCCGAGGTAGATATCGATACTTTTGAAAGCTCTGCTTGTTTCCCTTGAAAATCTCAACGTCTTGAGATCTATAACTCGCAATGCGATACCGACGTGGGTAGAAAAATTGTCAAATGTCTGCAAAGACATGCATAATAGGACATTGAAGAAATAATGTACGAGTGATAGAAAATGGAAATCGACAGATTAACACGATTATGTCTCTGTGTAATCGAACAACCTTATAATTTCTAATTAGACATGAAGCAGAGAAATAATATTTCCATTTAGCAAAGAGATAAAATTATATTTATTACAATAAATATATCCGCATTCTGCAGCATCTTTTCATACAACTCGTTATTTTATCCAAGTTTTACTTTTCCCATAAATGAAAGATAGCACTCTGTTTTATCTTCAAGCCTCCGTCCTTTCTCTACATTTAATATGACATTGGTATACATCGTCAACGACAGACAAGATTTCGCTTAACTTTAATTAATTTGCTTCGCTGTACACGTTTATTACAACGGTCTCTATTCCTTTTCATTCTTTTCATGCATTATCGCTCCGTTTACGCTATTTATTATTGTAATGTTACTGTTGCGCATCCGTATCCTATTTCCAGAATAAATAACAATGAGAATAGCAAAGGGGGGAAATAAACTCGTCGTACCTACTCGAGATACGTAAGAAGGGATAGAAGTCCAAGAGGCGGAAGAAACGCGGAGTAAAAGTAAACGAGTATTAGTCTCGAGAAACCTATACCGAAAAATATCAGGCGATGCTAGACGCGAATCAGTCAGTCAGTCACATGATTCGTGCGAAGAAGCAGCTGCGCGTCTCTCTTCTCTCTCTATATGTCTATATCTTTATCTCTCTCTCTCTCTCTCTTTCTCTCCGCCACGCAACAAGTCCTCGTTCTCGCGCGTGTACTTACGTAGAGAGAAACACCTAAACTGTATGGAATGCGTGTACGAACCGGCTGTTCTCTCCCTCTAGTTTCCTCCTCGCATCTGTCGTTTTCTGACGACAGAGGTTTCTCACGCGGTCCTCGTCAAGGAAAAACAGCTCGGCTGCTTATCGTACGAGGATGCTTTTAGCGCGTGGCGCGACTATGGCGTGACGCCGCGATCGGCGTG
>NW_017305408.1:2429549-2429987 GCF_001594115.1 Trachymyrmex septentrionalis
ACGAGGCTGCTTTTAGCGCGTGGCGCGACTATGGCGTGACGCCGCGATCGGCGTGTGAAGTGAGTCGGTAAGGTAAGGTGAGACTCACGCCCATCGGCTCGGCCAATCGCCAGCCGCTACGTCATCTCGTACGATGTAACGGAGCGAGTCATCCACGTGGTCGCCGGTGTTGCCGAGCGCCGCCGTGCCGTGCGGTAGCCCGTAGCTATTTCGGTTGCGAGGAAAAGACTTGTCGTGAAAGGCGACTGATCTGAAGAGTCAACGACAACTTTCGCCTTTTATCACTAAATCACCTTCGTCTTCGCGCTCGACGTAAAAAAAATATATTTTTGAGAATATATAAATTCTTTAAAGTGGTTCTTTAGTTAAAGAAAAGAGAGAGAGAGAGAGAGAGAGAGAGAGAGAGAGAGAGAGAGAGAGATATCATAGAAATGTCGA
>NW_017305408.1:2430247-2432424 GCF_001594115.1 Trachymyrmex septentrionalis
TAGAAATGTCGAATTTTTTTTATCTAACGACATTGAAGCGTAGCAAAATTCTACGTGAGAGTTAACGAAATATGTACTCGTGTATTGTGTGATATGTGGTTCTCAAGATTTGTCCATATGTTTTATTTTCGCTTAATTACTATATTGTTATCGTTGTCTACTGGATGACTTTGTAACAACGATCTTGCTGGTGCCCTGCCATTTGCCGTATGTATTTACATTGCAATAAAGGATGTGTAATAAATAAGAGAGAGGAAAAAAAGTGTTGAAAACGTAACCTTTCACGTGATAGCCCTTAACTTAGTGATAAGGCTCGCTTCTTTAATTAACTGCACACAAATCTTACCATAGACTTTTCTCAAAAACGAGATTATAATAGTTTACGAAATTACGATTTTAATGGTCACGAGAAAGTAATAGGTCTTTCTGGAAAGATATATTTACGTGCATAAACTTGCATATAAATTTAACCTCGAAGAGTGAACACAATCTCATCTTGTTTTCGTTCGATGAAGATGCAGCTCTCGATTTACTATGTTCCATACTACTTCATTAAGATATACACGTAGTTTTGATATTTTATCAAAATTATGCAGATATTTACAATTTTGGATGAGCCCTGGTGAGGCACCACAAATTTTCGGCACTTTATATTCATAGCCACCTTAATTGACTTCCGTCGTGAATTAAAACTCGACAAAGAAAATTCCAGAACATCTGACAATCTTGGCTAAAATGCAGGAATTGTGAGTCTGTAGTTAAAAAAAAAAATACATAACAAGCGTCTAATAAACTTAAAAGTCACTTAAAAGTATCAATGACGGGGAAAAAAAGATCACGGAATGGAATAAAAAGCGGATCAAAAAGCGAAGAGATTGCAACAAATTTTCATATATCACAAAAAACAAAATTACATATCTTTATATATACGTTTTATCGCTTTTTAGATTGGAGTATTTTACGAATTTTAAATTGCAAATGATACTGAAGATGACTTGATGTTGAAATGAAAACATTAATTTTTTTTTGTTATTAAATGAGTCGATATAAAGAATAATTTTTTAAAAGACCTAGACTTTTATATGTTCCTTCCATAATAATATCGACTTTTTTTCATTATCGATCAGTCAATTTTACGAATTGTTGAGGGAAAAAACTGAAGGAGGCTGATTTCCACACTCCATCGGCGAAAATCGGTTAAATTATTGAATTACTTGCAATTGCGCGTACTCAAAATGAAATAATTGACATGGATATGAGACGGAAAGATCGATATAGAGCATAGTTCAGTAAACAAGTCAATTATCTAACTCTCGTACATGGGTATGTAGCGGCGCCAGTGATGATGTAATCGAATTTTACATCGCTCGGGAAATGCGTCTGAGAATTTATCAGAAAAAACGTCACGCTGCGCAGCGTCACGTTTTCTGTTTATTTATGAATCGAAATTGTCTCCTTACGAAAGCGATCATTGATAGAATAATTAATTTCATTTCATACTTTTCAATGAATCATTCTTGCACCGTCTATTTTCTTTAGCTAGGGATACCTGACTGAAATAACGGCCCTTTCGTTTTTTTAAACACTCAACCTTACAAATATTTTCTAAAAATATTTAAGTATACGTAAGAATCGCTTAAAGAATGTTGCTGTACGTATAATTAGAATTAATCTAAAACGACTCATCACGTGCACAGAAAAGTTTTGTTTTAGTCAAATTTAACACACTTCACATTCTCAAATTTCCATTCAAATTTTCGTAATTAACATAAGACGAATATATTAGAAAGTTAACACAAACGTTAAGTAAAAAATGTAATACAAAAAATATAACATTAACATAATTTGCAAACAATTTATGGAAGCGGGTTTTTTTGTTTAAATAAAATTAACATTTATGATATGTTAAATTAACACGTTACTTTATTCATTCAATTTCAAATTTACGTTTATAAAACATTACTTTTGTGTTATTTATTCACTTATTCATTGTTGTTTTGACACAAAGAAACATTGAATATCAGATCATATCATAAAATTACATATTTAAATGACATAATTACATTGTGTTAAATTAATACTCGAGTTAAAAATGTAACACAAAATTTTAACGAGACTTTTGAATGGATCGTTTCCAACACACAACACGAAATTTATTTTTTTTTTTTTTTTTTTTT
>NW_017305408.1:2432524-2447416 GCF_001594115.1 Trachymyrmex septentrionalis
TTTTTACTACGAACCATAAAGTCATCGTGTGTACTACGAATTAATACTTATGAAGTAACTGCGTCACGTCTCTGGACAATAAAAAGCGCAATGTACTCGCGGATCGTTTTGTTTACTCGTTTTTGCGGCGCATCATGCGCGCTAGATGCACAGAACGAATATACTGAATGAATTCAAGGCCGGCGCGCGATTCTCGTCATCGCACTCGACTTCTCTAACGTCAGACACGCGCTGAAACGTAAACGCACGTTTCGGAATTTCTCTTTGCGAGAAACCGAGTACGTTTTCGTATTTTAAACCCACGTCAATTGCGTCACGCGGGTCACGCCTCCGCCTCAAGAAGTGATTTGGAATTCAGACTCCCGGACTAACTTCAGATGTTTTTGACACTTCATAGCGATGCTGCTATATCTCTCCCCGGCACGTGTCGGTCGTTTATACTTCAAGGATGCCAGCTTAATCGATACGGTAAATTTGAATCTGTTACAGCCGCTCTAAGTCCATTTCTTTATTTCAGTCTGTCGGACGTTCCGGCACGTGTCGAGTGAAAAATTAAATCTCGCCCGAGCAAGACGTTACACACGTTTAAAAATTTCACCAATTAAATTATCCCCATTTAACCGCTCTTTGGGGAAGTAAATTCTAGATAATTTATCACGTGATGTGTGCGAATGTGTGTGTGTGTTTTTTTCCCACGTCGTCGGAATAACACGGCGCAAGAAAATACGAGGATAAATCTAGCACTTTTTCGCTGTTAATTAATATTTCGTTAGGTTTTCAAATCGACTCGATAAAAAAAAAAAAAACAATAAAAACCAGTCTGACAGCGTTTCTTTTCAATCGTTAAAATTTTTGTTGCGCCGCGGCGCCGATGGATCGGTAGATTAGCAGAAATCGATTCTCGCGTCTCTGCGAAAATAAACGACACCTCTCCCCCCCCCTCCCCCTCCCCCCCGGAACGAGCGAAACACGGGGGCAGGAATTGGGGGCACTAATTGTCGAAAAGCTACCTTCGCCCTAAAATCTCCAGGCCCTTCGATAATCTCGGAGCGTCGCGTCGCCGCCAAAGATACGGCGGGAGAGGAAGCGCCCGAACTTGTCTGCGCGCGACCTAATTAGATAAGACTTGGTCGATACTTGAGAGAATTTTTGCTTGCACGCCGGTATCAATCTTCGCTCTCTAATTAAACGAACCCCCCCCCCCCTCCCCCCTAATTTTACGGCGGGGGGCCAATTACCGCCGTTCGCCCGGAACGAGCCTGAATCGTGCGAAACATTTTCCAACGCGGGAAATTTTTCCCGCCTTTTTACGATCACCTCTCCCACCACCCGAGTCGACCGTTAACTTTAACCGTAGTTTAACCGATCGTTTGTCCCTCGCTCCGGAACTGGAATTAGACGGGGGGGAGGGAGGGGGGGGGAAGGACGAGGGATCGTTCCGAACTAAGGTAAAGTTAATTTCCGTGCGAGATTAATCCTCAACTATAATTTTCAGTCCCAGTTAAAAATTGTCTTGGAAAGTTCGAAAGTCAAAAGCTGACGTCAATTTCGCTAGAAATTATTGCGGCGTCGAAACACACACACACCCTTCCCCCCACCCCAAAGGGTATCTGTTTCTAATTTCACCGAGAGACTTGGCAGTGTTTTCGATTAGAGTTTTCGCTGACCGACGTCAACTCCGAACGCCCGCGCGCGACTCGACTTGGTGTTTACAGCAGTTCAACCCCGCGCGCGTTCAATTCGAGAAAGACGCAGTTAGTAATGATTGTGTACCGGATTTTAATGCGACGAACGTTGTCGTGTTGTGTCCCAAACGCGCGCGCGCCCCGCTTTAATCTACGCCGTCGATCCTCCTCCGCCGTTATGCACTTGAAACCTGTGCCCTTGACCTACGTCTCGCGAAAGAGAGGAGAGTCGAGCGCGATACTTTAAGGGCCTGTATATTCTGTGAAAGGGTTCTCTCTACGTAGAAGTGTCGTAGACGGTCGTGGAGTCCCGAAGTCGTAGGAAAGGCAACCAGTCGAATATAAGAAGAATAGAACTGGTCAGTTTCCTACGACTTCTACGTAAAGAAACTTAACAACTTAACTCTAACGAGATATCGTTAAACTGTCGTTGCGTAGCCTTTTTTTTTACTGCATACAAAATCTGCGCAATAACAATGTAACGATATCGTTGCAGTCGTTAAGAGTTGCAGAATGGGGCTCTCGATAGGCCTCGTTCTTTTCTGGTTCAGCTTTTGCACCAGTCCATCTTTCTCCTTCTTTTCATCCGAAGAGAAAAGGGAGGAAGGTGAACTGGTGCGAAAGTTCAGCTAAAAAGAACAGGCTTGTTACTTCATCCTAGGACGGTATATTCATAGTCCGTTCTCTTATTTCAAGACTGTCTCAAGTAATGTTTTAAGACGCTAATAGAGCCCCCTGATTGATCCCGCGACTTTTTATAAGACTGTACCCTAAGACGGTCTTGAATACAAGATCTGACTATATGAATACCGGAGTCCTAAAAATGGTGACTGTCTTCCTTTCGTTTCGAATCCGAAGTTCGACGCGAGAATGTCTGACATACAGAATTAATTCTCCAGAATTAATCCGGATCGCTTGGAAAAATTTGGACACGAAAATTTTTGGACGATTATACAATGTTTACAGAAAGTATCAAGATTTTTGTTTGCTGAAGTATCGAAAAAAATCGAGCTAGGAACAGATCCGAAAGTAATTACGTGAGAATCTCAAGCATAATGAATAATGTTGCGAAACTTTTTCATATTCTAGGAACCGGTTTGAGCGTCTCCGTCATTATTTCGATGGTCCAACGAAATTTATAAGTTTTTAAACCTGTAGAATTTGGCTAAATTTTTAGACACTTCGAAGAAATCGTATCCTTTCCATCGCGTATCAATCGCCGGAGGTTGTTCTCTTGCATTCTGCACTATAAACGCGAACGCTTTAAACTTTAGAACTTAGGTGTAGGTTTTCATAGCTGTAATTAAAGACGGGATATGTCTATTTAGCGTGGAACACGAGTAGGCATTTATTTACGTCAGAAAATACTGGAGCACGCGAAATTATACGCGTGCGAATTTACTCGCGATGTGATGATGATCGCGCGTCTTTTTTTCCCCCTTGCAAATCACTTTTTCCGTTTGATAATTTCGCAATTAACATGGCAACAATGCACGAGGCTCGATTGCGTTCGCGGAAATACCTGCCATCCCTCGAACGTCACTTTCACGCACGTCGGATGTAAACCCCCATATAACCCCCTGAATGTTATCGCAGCGAAACACGTGGATAACAGCGGATTCACGTCAAGGAAATCTGGACTGAACAGAGGAACGCATGGCGGCGGATGAGCAGCAAAAATGAGAGAGAGAGAGAGAGAGAGACGCTGGCAACTTTTGCGTAAATTAACAACACGGAGTGTTGTCGAAAAACTCATCGCGTCAGCGATGGATCACAAAACGAAACTCGAGAAACATTACGTAAATGAGAATTAGACGCGTGATATTTTGATCCGAGCGGTCTACCGATCGTACGACTCAGCTCTGCGAATCTACTTCAATTAAAAGATCCTCGTGAATCGTCACGATAAAGCGAGCTCGTCTTACTTGCGTTTCCTGCAATCGCAAGCAAGAAATGAAGTTGAATCTTCGGAGACGGCGAGATCAAAGGAAAAAAACAAATGCGCGAAACGAATGGCAACTGAGAAACGACCGAGAGATATATCCGTAACGCTGTAATATGATAATATAATAGAGCGAAAACGCCGGTCGCCGGTCTCGTCGCGCGTCACGATCGTGCGAGGAGATCGTCGAGAGGACGAGAGACGCGAGACGCGCGAGAGGGAGGATAAATACTCACGAGAATACAAGGCGGTCATGAACAGCGCGAGCCAGGACAGCTGATTCTCCACAAGTGTTTTCATGTTCCGGGCCGCTCTTCGTCGTTCAAATCTTCTTGATATTTCGCCGCACCGACACGTCGAGTTCGTTGCCGAACGAGAGGAAGGTTGTACGTTCTTTGAAACTCTAAGTACCGTAATCGGGGACGCGCGCGCGAAGAGAGAACGGAACAGAGAAAGAGAGAGAGAGAGAAGAGAGACGGAATGATAGAAAAGACAGAAGTAGTAATCGAGTAGAGCGGAAGAGAAGCAGAGCAGAGTACCAAAGTAGTGTATCTCGCGTAGTGTCTTTATACTCTCTCGGCTCTTTTTCACCCGCGACTCGCACCCGTGACGTGCGTACCACGCGACCGATCGTGCACCACTGACGGCTCACGGCACCGAACTCAGCGATGACGACCAGACGACGACGACGACGACGACGAGAGCGCGGAGAGAACGCGCGCCGAGTTTCGAAGGCCCGAACGCGCATGCGTGGATCGCTCACGCCACCGATCCCGCGAAACCATCTTCGGTCTCTTTCCTTCTCCCTCGGTCCGCTCCCTATTACTCTCTCTCTCTCCCCCTTTCCCCCTTCTTCCTTCTCACTCACTCTTTCTCTCGCTCTTACTGGCTCTCGGATCTCGCCACTGCGATCGGGACGTCTTTTCGCGTCATCGTTATGCACCTCCGTCGAGCTCGCTGGCGCCGACGTCGTTACGACGCTCGTTCAATTGCCGTGAGATTTTATTAATCGAACTCTTACGAGCCAAAGCGGCCGCGGGACTAGAGAAAGATGAGAGAGAGAGAGAGAGAGAGAGAGAGAGAGAGAGAGAGATGCTTCGCGCGTTTTCCGCAATACAATGTTTAATAAGACTATTTAATAGATACTTAAATATTTCATTTCTATAATTTATATACAACTTTATATCTCAAAAGTAAACATTTTACTTTCTTCGAGATACACCGTTAGAAATGCTTCTCTCACGTGTAAATGAAAAAGTAGTTATGAACGAAATTAAAAGTAATGAATGATTTAATTGAAAATTAAGTTACAATAGTTGTTATATATTTAAATGTAATGAACGTGTGTATATTAAATTTACGAAATTTAATAAAATTTTATGAAAATTTTACATCAAGTTTCATAAATTTTCATGAAAAATACATTAAATTTTATATACAATACATGTACCAAATATATACTTTTCAGGTATAAATACATTAAATTTAATGTAATGTCATGAAATTAAATTCAAATTGTGTAACTTGGAAGTATATTAAATTTCATGAAACTTTCAACAGTATACCTCTGACAAACGTTGGTAAACATCAAAGAAACAATGGTAACCCTATCTCCTGAGGTAAATTACATTTGTTATTTTTAACTTTCAAGTGCGTCAAAATGTAAATCAATTCATTTCCATGATTGCAATGTAAACAACGTTACATTAACGTATGCCTAATAAATCATAATTTCAGTCGAACTTTGTACACTTTCTTCAATTAAATTATTCAACGGTTAAAAATAAGTCAAATTGAGCATAATTCGACATTGGAGCGCAAATAATAAGAATTCAAAGTCTCACTTTCCACGTACGAAGTTGTAAGGAAAGTATGTTCAAAGGAATCTCTTCAGTATGATTAGGCTAGCTTTGAAATCTGAGAATTTATCGATTATATAGAGAAAATAACTAGGAGACTTGACTCTCGTATTTCAGATTATATGACACATTTGAACTATACTTTCTCTCGTGCAATTCGCGATATTTTTGTGGAATATAAATTTGTTCCTTTTTTTTTCCTTGGTTCAATTGTACAGGTGTCGAAAAATAAGTAAAAAAAAAGGGAGTGAATTCTGTACGTTAGTTTGTACAGACGATACACATCGTGTCGCGGCACATCTAGAATAGATAGAATTTCGAAAAACCATTTTCGAATCCATTCCCCGGGACGGAAGATCGCGGGATAGAAAAGAGTCTTGCTCGATTTTCATTAAAAGTTTCTTAGCGTTACCGGTATGTATGGCGAGTTTTCCAACTTCGCCGGCGCCATTCGCGGAAACTCTCCTTTCTATGAAGGAAGCAGTAAAAAGCTTCGTTTTCGCTTTACTGTTTCGCCGAAAGCAGTTTGTACGCGTTTCAATATATGTACCTGACTTTCATAATCGTCACATAAATTGCATCACAAAGCGTCCGGACATTTTACTCCTGAATATCCGCCAAGTAGGAATAATTGTGACTACAGATAAATTTCTCTCTCTCTCTCTCTCTCTCTCTGTTTCTTTATCGAATCATACGGATTAATAATCTTGAAATTGAGAATTTGCATTAAAGCGTTAGAGTTCTCCATCGAGGATATTGAATGTTATATTCACCGACACTATAAAAGAATATCGATAACAGAAAATCGCATATCTATAACAGAAAATATTGATACTTGAATAATGAAAATAAATGTTTAAAATGAAATAAGAAATTAAAATTATATTCGAGATCGTCCGTTGGAGGCTACATGATATACCTCTAAGTCATTAATTCAAACTAGAAAGGGGTAACGACGACGTCTATCCAAAGGATACCGCTCGCGGATTCACGATCTTTGAGATTGAAATCCATGCAAATGGGGCGGTCCACGTTGAACTATTTTCTAGGGTTAGAGAGAGAGAGAGAGAGAGAGAGAGAGAGAGAGAGAAATAAGTAAATAAAATGACGAAGCCCCGACAAGGCAGTAAAATGTCGTCGCCAGGACGGTGGTCGCCGAATGACGCACGTCGATGAAGTATCGTAACGCCTCGGGGATGATCTTTACAAAAATAGGGCAAAGATCAAAGAGAAGTAAGGTCGAGCAGTCGCCAGATAAATCCTTGAATGCATGAAAACCTTGAATGCATGTATTATTCTTTAGGAAATCGAATTAATGTTACGATCATTAATAATAATCAACATAATGTTTTGTACAATAATAACAGTAATATTGTGAAAAGAAATAACGACTTGGACCATCGTTTGACGACTAATGGTGTCGGGAATCGATAGACATTAGGTATATTTCACTCTATCGATTTCAAATTTGAAATTCTTATTAAATTGATAGAAGGTACCAATTTCTTTTTATTACGAACGGATAAGTCCTAATTTATGTAATTTTGCTTTCTTGTCGTAAAATCGATTATTGATTAAAAATGTTTGAAAACTCGATCTGACAGATAACGCTAATAGTATAATTTTTTAAACATTTAATGAGGGATCAATAAAATTCCACGTTGTATTTCTATTTTTATTTTAAATACAACGTCCGTCATTAGTGATGCCCTTATTCACAATTTATTTACAAAAAATATTTATAAAAGAAATGTGGTATAAATAGTCTAGAAGAAAGCTAATTTACTTATAAAATAGTCGAGAAGAAGCTATACAATAAGCATTCTAAAAAAGATGTTACAAAACTTACATAAAACTGTTGAAAAAGTTGATCCCTTGCGAATAAAATTAAAATAGATAGAAAAATTAAATAATTATGCCATGTAAAAATTTAATAATTATGCCACATAATACCACATTTCCGTTTTACCCCACAACCTACAAATAACTGTATCCTTATCTCATAATCATTGACCCAGTTTCAGCATCCTACATAAATGTTTTGACAGTCTAATACAATTATTTCAGATTTAATTTTTGCCCCCTAAAAAATAGCGCTATGAATTTAACATGCAGTATCTATATAAGTCTCTCACTGTGTTAATATTAACTTCAACACACAGTAAGAATTATACCTTGCGGTCTCTTGTCTGTATATAAATTCTCACTGTGTTGATGCTAATATTAGTAGAGTGAGAATTATCTAGATACTGCGTGTTAAATTCATATCGTTATTTTTTTTTAGGGGGCAAAAATTAGATGTTTTTTTTTTTTTAGAACGCAGACACTTCAGCAAAATATTATTTATAACATCCTACGTGTACGTTACAAAACGAACCACCGCAAGGAAACCTTTGATTAAATAAAACGTGTCATATTTGAATAAATAATTGCGCGGTAATATTGTTCAAAAGAAAGGGGAGAACGAGGAAAATTGTCGCATATACATATATATATATATATGATGCGCATTATTCGCCGTTTGTACGCATACTTTGCCGGAGCACACGAAAGTTGTTGTAATACCACTTTGCCATTCACTCCCGCGCACCGGCTGTTTAACTTTCATCAGTGGCCTGATACCTTTGTGGTATATCATCTGCAAGTATTAGCATCAAATTGAATCTACGTCGGTGCCGGGGACTCGCAGAAACTACGCGTGTCTTGGTGACGCCGTGCGCGTGTCTACACGATGCTGAATCGCTCGCCGACATTTTCGTAGGTTCTTATTCCTGCTCGCGGAACCTTTTTTTTTTCTTCTTTTTCCCGTTCCATATTCATCGATCGTCCCTCTCGATTCTCGCGAAACGCTTCTTCTCTTCTCTTCTCTCTCTCTCTCGTCGATCACGCTTGCTTTTTCTCGTTTTTTCGTCGATTTTCAACCAACTGCCATACGCGACGATGCGGCGACGACGACGGCGACGACGATGACGACGACGACGGTGAGGATGTAATGTCCTTAACATCGATTTCTCGCGACGAACGCTAAAATAACTGACGAAGGCTTCTCGCACACGCACAACAGGATCCGTAATATTCCCGCGAATTCGTTGTCTTGTTCGGAATTTTGGTCGATAGAGCAAAAAAGATCGACGTCAATAGGGATTCGCTTACGCGAACGTACTTTTCACTTTTTCCCGTATCCGTATATATTCACGTCATCTCCTCTTTTCCGCTGAAAATTCACTGGCGAATATGATTCTTCTGTCATTTATACTCTCGTTTTAAAGTGATTGTATCGCAAAATGACTTTTCTTAAGATTTATTTGAAGCTTTTACTCTTCAGAGATATGACGATATTCTCTATATATACGCTGAGAAAAAATATTTATTAAAATTGATTTATATTTTTTTTCAGTGTACGTTTCTAGGGGTACGTCATTTTAAGGGGGGAGTAATCAGGCATGTTCAAAAGATAATTGCATTTGAAGTTAGTACTTTTAATATGTGCCAGACAAGCAGAGAGCGACAGTACATTTTCAATTATAGAACAAAAACGGTATTTAGAAATTCGCTCTAAAAGGAAGGATTATAGATAAATATAATACGAATCTTCTAAATCGAAGGAAAACGAGGAACAACCAGACAAATATTAAAGCTTAGGAAGTTGTTTTACTTCACTGATATCCACTTCATTTATCAATTCATTCTCAATTACCGGCGCACAGTGAGGAAATAAAAATTACTGGAGAAATATATATAAATTATTGTTCAAAAATTGCGATCTGCAGCAATTTTCGAACAGTTTTCGAACCAGTTTTTTTTCCACCGAACGGTGCCCTCGTGCATCCAGAGAAAAGGTTGCTTCGATTTAAAGAAATGTTTCTTTGCTGTACGATTAAAGAAAAAAATATCTTTGATTCGAGCATTATATATTTTTTTTTAATCAAATAAAATTTATTCGATTAAAAGAAATTATGTTCAAATCCAAGGAATGACATTCAAATTACGATTTAAACGTCATTTCTTGGATTTGAACGTAATATTTTTTTTTTGTCAAAGATATTTTTTTCGATTCTAGAAAATAATGTTTAAAATCTTTTCGCAAATCGACGAAATTTTTTGATTTAACCGAAACTTCTTGAAATCGAAGCAACCTTCTCTCTGAGCGTGCGTTCGCGATTCGGGCGATTGAATAGGCCGCTCCTACGCGATACAACAAATAAATGACGTACTTTTCAAGATCAAAGTTACAGACACGACGGCAACGATATTCTCGCAGCGGACCAAATAAAGCGAGATAAAATCACTCCGAACGAAACGTTTGTCTCTTATCTGGGTTCCTCAATAGCGCATCCTGCACTTTTCAATAAACGCGACCAGGGCTTCATCTTCTTTGCCGGGAAAGGGTGAGGTCCTCCGGGTGAAACTAAACGTCGCGTCGGTGTGAGGTGACGTTACGATTCATGACGCTGCGTAAAACTTTGAGACTGACAATGAATTACGTCGTGGCTCATTTAGTTTTCTCAGTGCACCTATTGTCATGGCACCGAACGACCGGCCGGCCGGCCGACCGACCGACCGATGACGCGAACTTCGCCAATTGGAATATTTAAAGCCCCAGTACGCAAAGAGAGAGAGAGAGAGAGAGAGAGAGAGAGAGAGAGAGGGAGGCGAGCATTAACTACCAACCGAGCTCGAAAGTAATTTTGAGGCTTCCCTTGCAATATGCACGAGGGGATACGGGATCGTCTCTGTGGCTCTCGCGCGCTTTTGTACACTCGGCCCTCGGCTATTCATGAGTAGCCATGGTCCCGAGTAATCGTTCTATAACGAACGACGTCCTTTTTCTCCCTCGAAAGACTTATAAGAGAGACTGATCTGACAAAAAAAAAAATCGATGGCGCCCATTGGTAAATTCAATCTGCCGATATTTCGCCTCTTGATCTCCATACTAATTCCGTAACACTTCGATCCCTTCTATTGTGCGACCGAATTTCCGAATTAGACGATCGTATTTAGCAAACTGCGATAGGAATACGCGCCTTATTGCACGGCAGGAAAGTTAACGTCAGTTATTTCAGGCGAACTTGATTCAGCGTCAGTCCCACGTTTAATTTGGAGATTTGTTTATATCATTGATGCCACGCGGTTGATGGAAAATCGAACAACAGTTCAACCGCGTTTCAAATTTATTTAATATCACTGTGTATAATTTACATATTTTCGAGGAATTGAGGCGTTTATTTTTGGTGACAACTTTGACAAAATCAAGCAATAAATGTCGCTGCCTTTCGTATTTAAGATTCATAATACTGCGAGTTGATTTTCGAGTTGATTTGCGTTGATAACTTTGACAAAATCAAGTATCAAGTTCCCGGTTCTTTTTTTTTTTTTTTTTTTTTTTTCCCCCCCCCCCCAAAAATCACAACAACAAAGGGAGGAAAGTCCGAAAAGAATAAAAGTGTCGAATACGAGTATGTTGCGGGTTAGAATAATGGAAACTTCAAATTTCATATTTGCATGCGGAGGTACTGTTCATTAATTTGGTATCTTAAGCTGCTCAGGACGCTAAGTCAATATTATGTCATATAGCAAATTCGCTTTTAACAGTCTCTCCGACGGCGTACGACGGCTGAATTAAGTAGGTGCCATTGAACGTGGAAAATCAGAGAGAACCGAAGTACATCGCGCGCAGAGAGGGGAAGGGGGAGGGAAAAAATAAAAGGCTAGAGAAGATCAGGGCGCGCGTACACGGCTTAACTCCGGGCGCGCGGGCTGGTGCTTTACGACCGTGGGCTATAAAGTTCCCGCTAATTCCACCTGGCAAACTTTTTCTCAGAGTGGTACGAAGACGGACAAAAATATCGTCGCGAAAGTTCCTTTGATAAGCGCACCTCGAAGAAGGCGTAGCTGTCTTACTGAAGGGCACTTAATCCCGCGATGTGAGATTTGGATGGATAAAACCAGCGCGATTTCCTCGAGGCTTCATCGTATCAGCGAAAAGCGGACCAGTAGCTTTCGAAGCCTCGTGTTTGAGAAGTGAAACGTGTCCGTGGGGATGTTCCAAACTATTTAATCAAAGAACCATCTTTAAACCGTATATAACCGTTTGTGCAAATTCTTGCAATTTACCAACGGCACTATTATATTGTACATCATAGTATTACTACTGTTTCACGTACGTTCATTAAAGCTGCTATTATTATTATTATTATTATTATTAAATCCACTACTACTACTATTGCACTGTAAAAAATAAAATGTTAATTTTAACTTAAAGTTTAATGGATTTTCGGAGACATGGAAAAATGTTAAAATTACCATTTTTCCATGTCTCAGAGAATCCACTATATAGTTCAAGTTAAAATTAACATTTTATGTTTTAAAGTGTATTATTATTATTATTAATGTTATTAGTATTAGTTGTACAAATTACCATGCAAATTCTAGAAAGAAAATATTGTCATTCTTTCTTGGTGATGGAAATGAAATTCGAGAGGTATTTTAAACTGATCTATAAAGTGGCAGGATAAATCGGTGTCGTGAATAAAGTTTGCGTGGTTGGGGCCGCAAAGTGACAAGACGAACTCTTAAATCCGAAATTTTCGATGCAGCTGAAACTTGGCGGACATTCGGAGAGGTAGCGAGCTCAGACGTATCTCTGTTTTACGGGAAAACGATCCGCTAGTCTCTCTGTCTAAAGACACCCGACATAATTTTACCTTGCCCTCAAATGTTTTCATAAGCGAGGCAAACGTCGGAACGATGTTTAAATAAAAATTTTATAGTTCTCTCGATTCTGCCCTTTTACCGATATCCAACAAAGATATCGGTAAAAGGAAAGCGACATGGAAAATAAGGGATCGATGTGATAATACCTGATATTTTTCTATCTATAGTTCGTTTTTTTTTTTTTTTTTTGGCACAACAATCGAGAATCTTTTTGATGCGATTATTACGGAGTTATCATTAAAAATTAAAATATATTTTACTTAAAGTAAATTAAAGATATAAAATTACGGACAAATGAAATATTGTATTTTAGCGGACTTAAAATGAGGGATGCACCGGATCGTAAAATTACCGGATACTGGATATCCGAGAAGGCAGTTTCTTCGAGTCGGATATCCGACATTTTCCGAATATCCGATCGAATTCCGAGAAAGTGTCTTCTAAAAAAAAAAGCCTCTACATACTCGTACAGAGAAAAAGATTGTAATTTTGTGACAATGTATAAAATATTATAGCATCATAAATATACATGTTTCTAGCTAGAACATTTGTATTACATTTGTTGTAAGAAAAAAATCCACAATTTAATGATATCACATTTCAACCGGATATATTCTCGGATACTAATAATGTCCAACTATCTGGTCGGATAGTAAAAAAGTGCCGGATGATACCGGATACCGGACACTCTCCGGATATCCGATGCATCCCTGCTTAAAATAGATCTGCCTAATAAATAAATCTTTAATGTGAGGCATAATATCGTGCAAAGATATACCTAATATTTAACGCTGGCGGTTCAATCAGGTTTTCGTCGCAGGGGGAAAAAAGTCCTCCGATTTCCGCGCTTTCCGCAGACGAATTTTTTTTTCCATTTATTCCTTCCATTTTGATAATTTTTGACGGGCAGACTTGAAATCCGATCCCATCACATAATACCCAAAAGCACTCGGCGCAATAATGGAGCCATCGTGTTATTCGGCCGGTGGAGAAGGCATACGCGGAGTTTCAAATCGAAACGGTCGGGGAAGGAGAACGACGGCCCGAAGGTGGGGGCCGCAGGCAGGGTGGCATCCCCCGGGACTCAGAAATCCGTTTCTGGGCAAACTGTCTTGCGAGTAGTTCGTCGGATAGTTTCGGATCCAGATTCCCGGGAGTTAAGCCAAACCGCCTTCTCAAGCGAGACGACGCGAGGATCGTTCTCTCCCCATTTCCTGATCCTCTCTTTCCCTCTTTGATAGTGCGACAGTGTGCTCCCGATGGCTGAAATGAGATCCGTTTGCTACTCCTAGTTACAGGAATAACGCACCGACGCCGGATTTATGACGGCTCGGGTCAAATAAATCGCGGATTATACGACTTGACGAGCACTTTGAGAAGCTTTCTACGTTCCTCCGCTCCCCTCTCCCTCCGACGCACGACTTCTGGAAATTTATCGCCATTTAACCCATTTAATCCCTTCGGGACACAGTTTATTCGTTATGCGAAATATTTCCATCTTTTATGAGGCATCTATCCTTACACGATTACAGACTGCAATTTTTTTCTAAATCTTTGAGGTGAATCTTTCATTTAAGTGATACCCTCTTATTTGAAATGAAACAAACACAGACTTACTAATTGAAGAACTTTTAGATTGCATGTATATTACTGAACTGACAAAATTAACTTTGGTTTAGTTTGTTCTTTATTACTTTTCAAGCCTTGAAAATTAAATAGAATCGTGTGTGTGAAGTTTTTTTAGAAAAATATAACAAATTCATTTACAATAAATTTATTTACAGTTTTTCAGTACATTAACATCTTTCTAATATGATGCCTGATTAAGCATCGAATTATTAGAAATTGCTTTGTCAGTTTAATTTAATTTAAAAACAAGTTAAAAGAAAAAGAGCTACGAGCCAGAAGTTCAAACTTCTAGCCCTTTTTCTTTTAACTTGTTTTTAAATTATTGAGCCATTATACTACTATTTAATTTAATTTGTGATATTATTACAGTAGTTTAATTGTGTTTATAAGTCCGGAAAACCAACTCGGCACGCAGTTCGAATGCTACATATAAAATATATATATATGCATGTACATATATATATATATGTATATATAGTATATATATACAATTCACATTGAATTATTTAAGCATTAAAGATTCAGCTTCGACCGTTATAGGCATTTATTTTAGTTCATTGCTTTGATCTCAAATGTACAACCTAAAATAAGATTCTTATTGTTTTTAGAATAGAATAGTTAATTATTGTATAGGTATTTGTGCTTTCTAACAATTCAAAAATAATAAGAAAAGTAAAATCGAAGAATTTCAAATAAAGTTTATAGCAATAATCACTGAAATGGAGAAAATCGTGGGATTTAATACCAGTGCCAATTTAACGAGAATTATTTGAAAATTGAATCCTCGTACATCCGAAGGCGAGCCAGCGCATGCAGACACTGAATATAAACGAATATATAAGACCTTGTCTCCCAGTTTCACACTAATATTCCAGTAGGACATTTTGCCAAACGTTTCTCGCCGTGAGAACGATTTTGAAAATTAACTCGCGAGCGGGAGCGAAAGTACTTATAGTTCACCTACTCTAATACTGCCGTCCGCGTTATCGCCAAGTGAAGGATACAGAAGTAACCGCCGTTCTCTTTCTGTTTTCTTTCTCTTTCATTCTTTCGCTCTTTCCAC
>NW_017305408.1:2447516-2450147 GCF_001594115.1 Trachymyrmex septentrionalis
CAACCGTTCTCTTTCTGTTTTCTTTCTCTTTCATTCTTTCGCTCTTTCCACGGGAGGGGTTGAATTACCCTCCTGTCCACCGACAAACCCCGCTGGAAAACTTGGCATAGTCCGGGCGCCACTATCTATTCAATTTTCGCCAAGTTGGCGGAGTCGTTGCCAGGAAAGCCGACCAACCAACCGGACGTTTTGTCTTTTCTCGCCTCTCGCGAAAGAAAGATGATGGAAGTCGCTTACAGAAAGAGGAGTGGAAAAGGGAAAAAAAATGTGCGAGAGAGAGAGAGAGAGAGGAAGAGAGAAATGCGCGCTTCTCGCGCAAACCGACTTCCTGGAGTTACTTATGGCGTGAGATAGCGAGAAAACGCATTTCTGTCTGCCAGGATGATTTTTCATTTTGCTTCTTAGCACTGCATTAACTTTTAAAGCGCATTTCTTATTGATCCATTTTCTCCGATTGCAGATTGTATCTTTGTGTCTCACTATGTACTCATCAATTTTTATTTATATACAAAAATACTTTCGGATCCGTCCACGTGAAATGTAATAGAAGTAATATATATCAGGGCATTCAATTATACAAATAAATAAAGCTATAAACTTCAGTTGCGAAAGTATCCTGAATGATCAATTTGTATCATACATACGGGGAATAAAATTAAAATAATTAGAAGAAGAAATAATCAGTATTATTTTGAATATTTTCTATATTTTATCAATTGATGGACAGATTTATTGCAATGACACGATTTAATATGGAACAAGTTATCTTACGATGCACCGGGAAAAGGATCTACTCTGTTCTTGCGTAGAAGAAATTTGATCTTCCTGTCCATATCCTCATTGTAGATCGACTTGCACATCTCATAGTTGACCCTACGTCTGACCTGAGTTGGTTTCTCATAATACCTCGTGCGCCTGTACTGACCAAAGATGTCTTCTTGGGACAGTATGCGATTTAATAAGCGGCATGCCTTGTCTACATCGTTGTTCTGAACAAAGACCGTACGGCTGATGAATTGAATGTGTCGTGAAAGACCCATCTGGAAAATAATATAAAAAGCAACTACGTTACCATACTTTTTCTCCATGAACACTTTACTTAACCTTTAAGTAGATGCTTAAAGATAAGCAAGTTGATAAGTGTTCAGAACAGAAAGTCTTTAATTTCATAGTTAATTTTTTACTATTATGTTATAATTAAATTTATATTTGTTACATTGTTACATTGTGAGACAGAGGAATGTAAAAATAATGAACTTTAAGACTTCTAAGCATCTGGACAATACTTTTTATTTTCCCTTTTATCTTAGAGGCTAAGATTTTAAATACCAAGTACTGTACCACCCTAAAGGGGTGATATTCATTTAAAGATTAAAGTTAGAGAATTCATTATATTTAGATCTCTTCGTAGAGAGAGAGAGAAGATAGTAGGACATAATAAATGCAAGTACATAACAAATGCTCCAAAAACGTATTAAAGTTAATAAAACGCTCGATAAAGTGTTAGAACTTCTCTCATTAGATCTATTAGAGTTTAAGATTATTGACAAATATTTACCGTAGTAGTTCCGTTTTTAGGTTAGGTTATAAGCGATCAATCAACCTCCGCGCAATCTTCGTTGATTCCGATAACTACAAACACTTTCTGCGCATCCACCAAAGTTAATTACGTTTCTCACTGAAATATGCCGCGAGAAATCATTAATTCACTCGTAAATTAATATCTTGCACTCCAGAAATTAGCAGCTTCTTCCAGCAAGAATTGTACGGGTAACGCCATCTAGCGGCCGCCAAGGCGACTGACATCACCTGTCATCACTCTGCCGATAATCCTATCAATTACCGACCATTTCCGGCGGATAATCATAAAATAGTCGTATATGTCCTAAAAAGACGACGTTCAAGAACGAGATAATAATAAAATAGGCCACCAGGCAATAGGTAATCTGCAAAGTAAAAACAACGAGCACTGCAATTCACAGAAATCATTAAAAAACGTAAATAAAAGGAAGATTTCTAGCAAAAAGTCGTGAGGTATCCAAGGAACACACACAAAAGTCAATACAAAATCAAAATAACTTTATTTTAATTCTTAACGTGAATAAACAGTCAAACCAAAAATCATTATTTCGACTTTAATAATATCGAAATAAAGTCATTTTCTCTTAACTTGTTGTGTTTCTTGGATACTCGCGCATAAATTACTTCTCGATCTTTCAGATTGTAGCCGAATCCCCATCGGCAAATGCAGAGCCAGGCGCATAGCGAGAGAAGGAATAGAATAAGAGCAAACGGAGAAGCATGTATATGCACGACGAACATTTGTTCATGTCGTCACGGCAGTCCTTCTCTATATCTTTTTCCTTTAACTCCTCCGGGCGATGCATATTTTCGCAAAGATCGTCGTGTCGCTTTCACCAAGCTCGAATTTCTTCAACAAGATTTCACTCATATCCATTCCGTATCTGCAATTTTTCTTCCTAGTGAGAACAGCTTCGCGGTCGATTCTGTCGAAAAAAATCCTGCGAAAAAAATATTTATTATTTTATAAATCCTTGTCGATATATTGTCGATAATAATAATGCGTGACATTTTCACGACATATTAATTACGATGACTCTTTCACAATGA
>NW_017305408.1:2450247-2455643 GCF_001594115.1 Trachymyrmex septentrionalis
TCGCGTGACATTTTCACGACATATTAATTACGATGACTCTTTCACAATGACCTTTTGGAAATAAGAGTTCGTGTTTTATTCTTGCATTAAATTACACAATCTTTCTTTCTCGTCAAATTTTATCAAAAAAAATTATTTCATTTTAAATTTCAAAAGTGTAATTTACACATTTATATATAAGTTCAGCTATAGAAAACAGCAATGTTTAACTGAAAATTTTGTAGATATCCGTCAAATGGAAACTGACGTTTACTTTAAATAACAAGATTTCACAGAAGCAATAATTAATTGACATTTCGTTTCTGTTTTTTTTTTTGGCGATATATTTAAAATTTCATTATTTTTTATATCAAGGCAGTGAAATTGGCAGTGATTGTTTGATCGATAGTTCGTTGTAATAGCGCGCATGGGGATAGACAAATCTTTTAACACAGTTAAGAGACGAGTAAGAAGAAGACCCTGTTCTTTCGATATTTTAAGATCTTGAGAAAGAATTTACCGCGAACTTAATGCTCGCTGCAAAAGATGCCTCCGAAGAAGAAGAAAGAAATCGTGCCAAAGGAGGAAGTGCAGGAATCTACTGAGTAAGGAAACGGACACGAAACGTGGGGACGAATCATCCCAAAAATTTAGTTACGTTTTCGTTATTGTTGATTTTACATTCTACAGTTATTAATTATATACAACGTAATAATTTGTAAATAAATTTATAATAATTTTTAAACAAACTCCATTATATTTTGAATCTTTTATGTTTTTTGTTTTTTTTTCGAAAATTAAATGGAAACCGAAATATTTGAAATATCTTTTCACGAAAATAAATAAGAAATATAGGTTAAGCGATATTAGGTCCGTTTATGTAGACCAGAACCGGAAATTGTGGAGACAGCCGAGTTGGAACCCCCGAAACAGGTGTCCTTGCTCACTGGTGAACCCTATGGACCTCGAATTCGTTTTGTCAGCGAAAAAGCCGAGGAGGAGAGCTCGGACGACGAGCCAGAGTCCGAAGATGAGGAGGAGGCGAGATATCAGGAAGATCATCCGGAAATGCCTTCCGAATTCTGGCATATACAGAAACTCATCAAGTATATGAAGGCTGGCAATCAAACTGCCACCATGGTGTCCTTGTGTTTAATAAAGGATTATGATCTCACCGACAAGGTAGTCCATTATATTTTTATTATAAGATTAAATTAGGCTGCAAGAAAAAATATCATCTATAATGTTCTAATAATCTAACAAAGTCACAATAATTCTAATAAATTTATTCTTTGCTTCATTATTATTCTTTCATTTATATCAATTTTTTAAATTCTTTAATTTAAAAAGTAATCTCTCTCTCTTTTGTATATCATCTACGCAATCAATTATTTTATAATAAATATATTTGTGAATAGGAAAATAGGTCAAATATGAGCTTAAAAAAAAGATAAAGTTTATTAAGACATTAATCTATATCATAAAAGATCATAAAAGATGTGAGAGTTTTTTACAATTATTAATAAATGGAACGTTTCGACTTTATTTAATAATCTTCAATTACAATAATAAGCATAGTTGTATAAGATTAAAACATTATTAATAAATTATTAGAAATAAAATTAAATATTGGAGAAAACATAGAAAATTAATCTCAACGAAATATCAATTAACCATATCACACAAAGGTTAAACAATATAATACAGTAAATAAATTATTAAATTAAGTCTTTATGTAATAGTTGTCGAAACTTTCTTCATTTAAAGATGAAAAAAGTAGAATCAAATAAGGATAAGATTTTTAAAATCATAAGATAAATGAAGTCAATAGTTAATAAAAGTCTTGAGATTTATCTATGTATAAATAAATTAAATTGAAAGTATTGCACCGAAAAAGGAGTCAATGTTTAAAAAACTTACTTAATTTTTCAAGATATGAATTCTATAGATAGAATCTGCAGAGAAACATGTCTTAAATAATAAAAGGGCTTCTTGTCAGAGCATAAGCTTGTCTATAAATGATAGAAATTGAAAACAGATATGTGTTGTTATGTATAATATATAATGTACAAAAGATTGATATAAATTAATGTTGTGAAAATGAATCTAATAAGTAAAAATATAAATCATCTAATCTCTTAGTGTCTTTCAAAATATATTTGTGATAGTGCAGATCATACAGAAGGCTATCCAAGAAATGGGAGGTCTCGAAGTTTTAGTGAATCTCCTCGAAACGAGTGACATCAAGTGTCAAAACGGCTCGTTGTCGGTCTTACTACAAATCGCGACTTCCACGGAGATGAAGCGATATTTAATTGACTTGGACATTGCAACGCCATTAATACAAATGTTGAAGCATCCCGCCAGAGATATCCAGGTCATTGACCTTTATCAAAATAGCTCCTTCAATTAATTAATCGGCCTAGTTGTTTTTATTAGCTGTGCGTGGAGTATTTAATTTAGAATCCGATTGATTTTGTCAATTCATAAAATGTTCGTCAAATTAAAAATGCTAAAGTCCCAAACATCTTGAATCTAATTTTTCAATTCTTTTTCCACACTTCGTTTCATCGTGTTATATAATGTTAATTTGTAATCCTCGCAGGTTTTGGCAGCCGAAACTATGGCCATTATAGCTCGAATCAGGAAGGCCAGAAAACAAATTAGAATTCGCGGTGGAATACCGCTCATCGTAAGTTATCCAATCCACCAGTATTCGAATAAGACAAATAAGTTGTCTCAAGATTATTTCAAAATTGCTATGTATAAAATATTGAACCTCTAATACATACAAACGATGATATTTCGATATTATCGTTTTTATATATTATTTTACTCCACGTGATGAATTATTCATGTTCCAAATCAATCAAATTTTATCACTTTTATACAAGTACTTATACAAAAATTTGTATATTTTACGTATATTTCAAAACATCTTTAGAAAGTATTGTATTTGTAGAGTAGTGTATTTAAAAACGGAAAGGAAAGGGTAGAACTATTATTTAAGTATTTAAAAAAAAAGAAATGTGCAGAAAAATGACAAATGACCCGTGGGTATTGAGAATTAAATATTTGTTTTCCTCTCAATGTGAGCAGCATGACAATCTATTGATTCTTTTTGTTTGACAGCTGGACGTAATGGATGTGCCCGACGAAGTTCTTCGTCGGCCATACGATGAATTAAGCGAGGCCAACAAAGAACTCGTGGACGTCGCCATAGGTTGTGCCAAGGTTTTAGATTCTTTAGGCAGCAGTCCGAAGATCAAGGAGGAACTTCGTAAACATGGTGTTGTTCGCTTGATGTCCCGTTTTCTAAAATCGAGACACACTCAGCTAATCGTACCCACGATGGGCGCCGTACAGCAGTGTGCTGATCTGGTTTACTGAATTTTATTTGCTATTAATAGTGTTAATTAAAATAATTTAATGTATCAATAAAATAATTTAAATCAATTTTAACAATATATATATATATATATAAATTATGAAAATTATTTATGGAAAATATAGTTATCATTATATTAATAATCGAAAACAAGTTAAATATTATGAAATTTAAATATCAGGGAAATTTAAATATCAATATCCCGGATTTGTCATTGTTATTCAAAATCCATGGCACTGTCGCATTTATTAAAATCGTAATTAATTAAACTATCTATTTTCAAAATTTTATTATAAATAATCCCTTGTGCGGTGCCAATATTTATTGGCGCATCTGTAGAATGTTTTCAGAGAGGCATTTGAGCGAGAGGGCATCATCGACGACTTGGTGCGACATTTGAAGAACGACAACGTGAAGCTGAAGGAGAACTCTGCCTTGGCCATCTTCAAATGCGCTTCTAATCAGGAAACTCGAATGATGGTGCGTCGAGCTGGCGGTCTGGACCCACTTTGCAAACTCGTGCAGAGCGAGGAGGTGCACGCCAATAAGCGCCTGCTGGCTGCGGTCACCGGTGGCGTCTGGAAATGTGCCATCAGCCCCGAGAACGTAATGAGATTCAATCAAAACGATCTGGTAGCGTCATTGGTGCCTCTGCTCGAGGAAAACGAGGATGAAAGGGTGTTAGCCAACGTTGTAGGCGCTCTCGCCGAGTGCTGTAAGGATCCCACTAACAGGGACGTCTTGAGGATTAAGGAGGGTCTACCGAAACTGGTAAAGACCATTCAAAGTCAGGAGTACACTTCTATCTGTGCTTTTCTTCTCTCCCTCCCTCTCTCTCTCTCTCTCTCTCTCTCTCTCTCTCTCTCTCTCTCTCTCTCTCTCTCTTTGGATCAAACTTTGCTTATCTGTGAACTCTTGCTTGTACATTAGACTTATAAGAAGGAATTTATACAGATGATCTCAAAGATGATGTAATGGAGAATCGAATATTTTTTTCTTTTCCGAATAAGATAACTTTTATGTGCGTAAAAATATCTATTTGAGTCAATTATTTATTCGTGTCATGTGTTCTAATAATTGAAATATTGTATCAAAAGGGAAAAATTGTTTTAAAAACTGAATGTGTTATATTGCAGATAGTAGAGATTCCTTGCATATTCAGAATAAATATTCAGATCAATATAATAAAATCGATAGTAATGGTTCTTTTAATGATCCTCGAGCAATTACTAGATGAATTCTCATCGTATATGTTAACAATTTAATGATTAACAATTATCAATTTTATTGGAATATAGCTGCATTGACCCATTTAACTTTAATTATCCCATTGGAATTTATATGAGAGATAATTTCCAAATGAAGCGAAAATTGGATTGTGTATCGGAAGGTTGCAAGTACCATTCTCGATGATTAATCGAGTTAACGTGCGCTACACCAATCCCATGACGATCGATGTTTCCTCGTTACTCCAGTATTTGCGATACCGCAGAATGAGTGCTTCAGGGACCTTTGCAGATTAGACTATTGAGCGCCACGTACGAGCCATTATTAGAGAACGTGCCACTGGTGCTGAAAGAGTGTGCCGTCAATGAGAAATGCATGGACATTATCAACGACGCGGAGCATCAGCTGGACGGCGTGCGATTAGTCTGGTCCCTGCTGAAGCATTCCAGTGATGTGATCAAGCGTAATGCTTGTCTCGCTCTGGTACCCTGCATCCGCCACGCAAAGGATTCCCCTGAGATGGTGCGCGCCTTCGTGGGCGGCTTGGAGCTCACAGTCAGTCTCCTGGAGAGCAAAGACACGGAAGTGCTCAGCGCGGTCTGCGCCATGATCGCGGAGATTGCCACCGATCCTGAGAACCTGGGCATCCTGACGGATCACGGCGTCGTGAAGAAATTGGCCGCTCTCGTGGAAACTGTTGGTTCAACTACTTACGATAATGATTTCTATTTAAAAGTTTACGCGACTGCTTCGTGAAAAAAATCTTTTTAATAATTACATACATTTATTATTACATATATAT
>NW_017305408.1:2455743-2485324 GCF_001594115.1 Trachymyrmex septentrionalis
TTAATTTTTTAATTAAAACTTTTTTGCCGTATGAAATAAAATATAATGCGCACATGCCAGTCCTCATATATAATCCCTTTTTTATCAGATTAATTATTTAATTATGATTTAAAAGATTACTCGGCTTTTCCATGAAGCAGTCGCATTTAAATATTTTACTGATTAAATACTTTTTTAGTCAAAATATTTGCTCTTAATAATAAGATGATTATTCATTTAAAGGACGACGAGAATTTACGCGCTAATCTGACGTTGGCGATAGCCTATTGCTGCGATTGGAATCGGAATAGTTACGAATTTGGCAGACTAAATGCTGTTGCGCCGCTCGTTAATTATATGACCAGCAAGAACAAGAACGTGTTGAAGGGTGTTTGTATTGCTGTGTACCATTTGAGCAAGGAGCCCTTAAATTGCGTGACCATGCACACTTGCGGCGTTATTAAGGTAGGCCATAGAAGTTTGCATACATGACAATCGCTTGATATTAAAGAACAATTGTTTCGTAACTTTACGAAATTAAATCTTGAAATTAAAGATTTTATACAATAATAACAAAGGCATATGAGAGTAAAACGCGGTAATTGGAGCGTATTCAATATTATATATTATTCCTTACTAATAAATATATAAAATTCGAACGTTTCGACTCTTTTTTTATTCTTCATCAGCGATATGCGTTCCCATAATTGATAAAATGAAATCGATGAAGACTAAAAAAAGAGTCGAAACGTTCGAATTTTATGTTTATTAGTAAGGAATATATTGAATACGCTCCAATTACTACGTTTTGTTCTTATGTGCCTTTATTATTATTGTTTAATTTTGAGAGTTACAAAGATATAATTTATTAAAGATCTTATCTTATTCGAAAATGAATATTTTTTCAATAAACACATTAATTTATAGCCACCAGCATTGTAAATGTAAATAGTCTATGAATTGATAGACATATTTTCGTAAATAGAATGTTCAACATAAAAAAATAAAAGTTCCAGATATACTCATACAGTACAGAACTTGCAGCAATATCGCTGCAATATTGTTGCAATGTTGCAGCATTGTTGCTGCGACTATATTTAAAGTTATTTTTAACTCAATTTGATTAATTATCTTTTCCATATACCGACAAATTGTGGAAACTCTGATTGAATATTGAAAACTATCGATGAAAATTTTAAACAGTACGTATTGCGTTTGGTGGGCTCGGACGATCCAGAGGTACAGATTGCAGCTGCATCCACTATTCGTCACATAAGAAAGCTCGCGTTGACAGCAGAGAAATTCCACTTCAAAGAAATGTAATTCTCTCGCACTTTTCATGAATTAGAATTCTAAAGAGCACAAATTGATCAATTTATTATTTTATTTGTAATATTGATAAATAAAACAATAACACACAAAAAGTAAAAAGAGCTAAGAGCAAACGCTAATTCTTGATATTTACTGTCTTTCAAATTTAACAAACGTTTCATTCTTAAATTAGAACCTTTTCAATGTAATATCTAAAAACAAATCCTAGACCTTACATAATAAGTGAAATATTAAAACAGATTTGAATTACAAATTAAAGTTCTTCTAAATTTGCGATGAATACAATTTTCATAAATCGCTATCATTTCTTCATTGATCAAATCATTTCAATAGATATCAATTGTGATATGGTTCTCGAATACACTGATATATACATTTCCAATAAATCTAAACCTAATTTTAAAATTATCCAGTGTGAGAATAAGTCAAGAACAATGCATGTAAATAATATTTAATACTTAAGCATGTAATTAATATTTAATATTTAAGCTTTTTTATACCTGAATTGAGATTCTTATTTTTTATTATGTCTATTGTAATTGATTCGCATTTGAAAGATATAATAATGCAAAGGTGTCATGAATTCTTCAAATTAAAAGGATTATTTTATAAACGTACAAAGACTGATGACACAGCAAACAACAGAACTATGGAAGTAAAGAATTGAGAAGGAAAGGAATCTCTGAGAAAATAGAAAGAAAAGGGGAACGTTAAGTGGGAAACAATAGTGGTATATTGGAAGATATGTTCTGGCTCTTAGCTCTTTCTACCTTTTATTATTGTAATGAAAGCAATGCTACGTAAGGCTCAGTTAATGTAAATCAATGGAAATGTATAATGCTTTGTTGAGCCAGTTGCTGGTTGAACATGTGAAATTGATTATTAAATGTACGTACGCTTCGAATCTTTTCCAATATACTATCTGAAGTCCGTCTAAATTGCTTTGACTACGTCATTACTTCTTAGTATAATAATAATCAAAGTGCTTGATGGAATGAGGAATGGTTAACAGTTCAATGTTTAAGATTCATCGAACAAGGACACTAATAATTTAATCCTTATCGGCAATTTTTTTTAATTTTATTTGCACAATATTTCTAAAATGCATATTCATTTCGTCATAACTTATTTACGCGCGCGTATGTGTGTGTATGTGTGTGTGTGCGTGCGTGCGTGCGTGCGCGCGCACATTTGTGCTCTTCAGAGTTAAAATAGTTTTGCTTTTGCTATTTAATTAATGCTGTATATAATCATTGGGTTGTTCGCAGGAACGTGTTATAGGAAATTAATTTCCATTCGTGAATAACATCAGTTATCAGCGAAAAATAGAAAAAGGGAGAAAGAAAAGGAAGTGTGTAAAATAAAAACATATTTATTGCGGTGCGTGTATAGTGACTTATAATTTTTGTCAATACCTCTAAATTTACAATTTTGTTTAAAACCCGTAATATTCATCTCTCGGCAACAAGTAGTAACATTCATATGTGTATAAAGAACTTTAAAAGTGACGGAAGAAAGATATAGAAAAATTAGATTTTCATAGAATCTCCACAAATGGAACACCGACTTGGTCGGACAAATGGTTATTAAGTTGTAGCTTACAAGACGGTGGCTTAATTTGAGCAATATACACATCTCCTAAGCTTGTCTCTGTATTTCAAAATCGAAGCTATTTAAAGATGTTGGTAGAATATATTATGAACATAAGACAATCGCATGCAAGTTACAATCTCACATATATAATGTACAAATTTTAAGCTAATTGTGCGTGTCGTTTCATTGACGACTCATGAACTAACTAGAAGGCATAATACCTGATTTGTTTCGTCTTTGAAACGTCTTGCCTTACATCACGATATAACAATTGAATGACAATACTTGTCATCAAAAATTTCAATTTTTAATTAAATTAGATTTATCAACGTATACCTTTACGTATTTGAATATATAGTGTTTCCGATTATCTTGAGTTTTTACTATTTTTATATATTTAAATCAATTTATCAGTTTCTTATCAATAATGCCTAACAAACAACTTACCTATTAAAACATACCTAGTAAAAGCCGGTTTCACCAACATCGATTCTTATCTATTTCAGACGTTTTAATATTGTAAATATTTTAAGATAAAAAATCGAAATATTAAATTAAAAACAATACAATCAATGTTACTCCAAGAAATTATTTTGGAAAAAGAAAAAGATTTAATTAAATTACATGATTGTTGAATACCAGCGTAGCATAATGGACAGCGCGCGAGTCTATCATGCTATACTACCTGGAAACTAAAGTTCGATCCTCGGCAGATCTAAGAAATTTTCGCGCGCAGATAACTCCTCTTTGGCAATTCTGGCAAACCACCAAGAGTATGCCATCTATCAAGAAAAGCTCTATCTACCAAGAAAACCTCTCAAATTGCCATTTAGAACGCCATACCAGCTTTAATTAATTAATGAATGACTTTAATGTTGGTGAAACTTTCCTCTAAAATTATAATATTTTAACATAAGTATATCATCAAAGATTACGGAAATGGCAAAAACACACGATCAGTCTATCCTATTTATACAAAAACACTCCAAGTTTTATTTTCAGCTAGCTCGGAATCTCTATAAACGATAAGCCGAGCTTATCTAAAAATAAAACGCTTATTTCCATGCTGAAAATTTTTAAATCATTTTGCAATTCTGAAAGCAGGCTATTGTACTATAAATGATTTATTTTCAGAGGGAGGCTTTTTTCATTCGTGCATCCTTCATATTCACAATTTTGGATAACTTTGGTTTTCCCTGATCCATTTGAAAGTTGCTTATAGTTTCTAGGATAATCAAAATTTCTATTTGTTTGGCATTTTCTTCATCTTTGTAGTCATTAATGTAACAACGCTCGGTAATATTCGGTAAAGCACAAAATTCACGCTCTCTCCGCTAGGAATGAGTAAAAAGGGAAAGACACAAATGGACTTTCTATTTGTTTGATTTATAGCTTCATTATTCTTGCTTATTGTTCAGCAATGCTTCCGCCGCAGTTTTAACTGCTACAAGAATAACATATTCTTATATTTATATGTCGCAAATAAATTTCCACTGATATCCATATTTTTAATAAAATTATTTTTAATAGAATTAGTCTTAATTTAAAAAAATGACCTTACCTGTGTCACGTGCGTTAGACAAAAATCTGTCTAATCCAGGTTGATACTGAACGAACTTTGGACGGATGATACGACGATATATAATCAAGGAACCATTATACTCGGCAATTGGAGCCATCAACCATATATAGAATACACACTGTGTACAAATTCATAATTAATAATATTTGCTCTTGGCAAGATTTGTCTTTAAGATTAATGCCTTCAGGATTATACCTTTAACAGCCAATAGACTGGAAACCAAGAGACAATATACTCAGAAAAGAATTCTATTATAGTAAATACAGCAAAAACCACCCAATAAGTGAGCCATTTTGTGTCATCCTCTTTCTTAGGACTTTCCAATGCTTTCATAGATTGGTATGCAGGATAAACAAAACCAACTATGTTACATACTAGTTGTTGTCCTAATCCAAATACCAGGTATATAGCGAGAAATATCAATGATCCTATTGATAAATAAATAATAAAAGTATTAATAATAATAATAATAATAACTTAATCTTCCTAAAGTACTCCTATTTTAAATTCAACATACTATCGTTTGCAAAAATGTTAATGCAAACGAGCAAAAAATATGGGAGTGTCTGAAAGCGATATCGTCATGTAATTGTACAATGACCCGAGCAAAGATCAACAGGTTGCAAATTTTCGACAAAGATTTCGAAATATATTTATCAAAGAAAAAACAACGCGACATGAAAAAGAAAAAAACTGTGAAATTAGGTATTGCGTAACGAGTGCGCAATAACAAGTTGTACGAAAGTGCAAAGTCGCATTAATATGAGGCTGAATAATTATCTAAGAGTGATCGAGCCGGCCAATCGATAGAAATGACTAGAAATCTGCGTAATTGTATCACCCCGGGCGACTCACCGACAAAAACGTATAGCCGATCGATGCCGGTTTTCTCTTCCGCGAGGGCAAACATCTTTGTCCACGGCTTGCTTTCATCCTTCAACGCTTTCTCGAGGTATTCCTTTACTGCGACAATTCGGGCCATTCTTTTTCGTAGAATAAACTGACCTTCAATAAAGATCGTACGCGCAGCGTTGGTTAATCGTACACCTGTACCTGTTCGCCACTAGAGAGACATGGCCGACGTTCGATATCGACCGATCGACACGTTCGATGCTTCTTTCTTTCTCGATCTCTCGATACCTTTCGAGATTCGACTCCCGAGATTTCTCGACTAATTGCTATTTAAAAATATCTTACTCAGCAGCACAACCAATTTGTTTCTACCAGCATAGATTAATTTTAATCTCAGTTCAACTTACTCTTTACCTTTTTCTAATTTTTGTAACTAAAAAAAGATGAAAAGTTAGATAAACCAAGATTAAAGTAAAACTACATTGGTAGAAACGATGGGCATCTTCAAGGAAGTATACAAAATTGATTTCCATGTGAGTAGTCCTCAGGCATTATGTTACCTTTAGATCTATTTTTTTTTTTAGCTGAACTTCTTGCACAGTTCATCTTTTCTTTTTTCTCTTCAACGTAGAGAAAAAAAGAAAGATGAACCGTGCAAGAACTTTAACTAAAAAGAACAGATGTTCTTGTGTCTCTTGTTTTTAATTCTGTAAATGCAACAAAGACAAAATAATATCTGGATGGCATTCAGGTGGGAATTTTAACATAGGGATGTCTGAAACACGTCTTTATATCCTTCGTAAAAATATGTTTCCAGAATATCTCTCGAATAAAGTATGCTGTGTAGGTTACTCGGCAAAAACATAAATCAGAAATATCTTATTTTATCTTTTGTAACATTCAATGACAATAACAAAGACAGAACGATACTTGTATCTAATTCCAGTCATCCAAAATTTATTCTTATGTTTTTGACAAACGAATCATTTTTTATTTTTATAATAAATTTTTATTTTTTTTAGATTTATTTTTATTTTAACACATTATAACAAATGGCTCAGATCTTAGGCGCACGTTGTATCATAAAAGATCCTCTTCTCATAATAATTTTCACATTGAAAATAAATGAGGTTGTAAATAAATTTAATTCTCTAAATTATCAAAAATATGGATCTTCTTTTTGACATGTGAATCGTGTTTGACTGCAACGTACAATGTGTTACGCGTGCTTATTAGAACATTACCAAGATATCTGTGCGCAACAATTGCACTCGAATTAATCTGTTTCGACAATATATCAGTTCTTCTTTGACGAAACAATATACAGCCTCAAATTAAAAAAATCATGTACACTTCTATACAACTAGTTTATAAGTCTATGAAAAGTGAGGACGTGGCACGAGACTGTAATTAGGAAATGATCTTTGAGCAGTTTCAAGCATTTACAGCTGGCCCTAGTCTGGTGTGCGGTAAAGGATTGAAAGGTGATGTATTCCGAATCCCCTTCTCTAAACATTCCGTGTAAATGTCGGCAGTGAGCTCGTTAAGTGGAATCTCCTTATCGTTCTTGGCAGCTTTCATGGCGTCGTCCACCGATTTCCTAATCTCACCTTCTATTGCCTGGGACAGAAAAATATTACTTATCTACATAGATCATCATCAGATAACAATGAAATAAATTATTAATAGATAACATTAATCGTGAAATCTAACAAAAGAGACATTGACTAACTTTGATTTCGTCAGCAGTAGCAAGATTGGAATTCAAAATTCTCTCTTTAAAGCTGGTCAGAGGATCCCGGGTCTGTCGGACCTCCTGCACCTCTTCTCGCGTACGATAGCTGGTTCCAGGGTCCGACATACTGTGCCCGCTATACCTGTATGTCACAGTTTCCATGATAATGGGGCCCTTACCCGACGTACAGTGATCAATTGCAAATTTCGTGGCTTCTCTCACGGCTAATACATCCATTCCATCCACCTATAATACAATTTTTATCATAAATCTCTTTACCTTAACAAAATATGAATCTTTTAAAATAGATTAATACCCATATTCCAGGAACATAGTCGCCTCTGGTATAATACTCCGTGCTTGCCGCGGCACGTTCCACGCTGGTACCCATTCCGTATCCATTATTCTCGCAAACAAAGATGCAAGGTACATCCCACAGTTTAGCCATATTATATGCCTCGAATACCTGACCCTGATTGGCCGCACCGTCGCCGTACAACGTTAAACAGACTCCACCGTTATTCAAGTATTTTTGTGCAAAAGCAATTCCAACTCCCAGTGGCACCTAATTGTGATGTTAAAATATTTTTAAAAAATGTAATATTAACAGTATTAAATTGAATTTTAAGACTAAGCAAACCTGAGCGCCGACAATGCCGTTTCCTCCATAAAAGTTCTTAGAGTACATATGCATGGAGCCACCCTTGCCTTTGGCATTGCCACCTTGTCTACCTGTGAGTTCCGCAAAAACGCCGAATACATCGATGCCCATTAAATAAGTCCATCCGTGTGCGCGATAAGCCGTGATCACAGCATCCTGGGGTCTCATCGCAGCTTTCATGCCGACTGCACAAGCTTCCTGCAAAGGAAAAGCAACAAAAAGTAAAGTATTTCTGAATCAAATAAATATTTTGAAAAGATACAAATGGTCTTTACTTGTCCAGAATACAAGTGACAGAAACCCCGAATGATCTTCTCTTTGTACAAGTTGCCAGCAGCCGTTTCCATACGACGTATCGTATGTAGCTGTTTAAATAGTTCAATAGCATCATCCCGAGTCACTGTAACCTGGGTGGATGGGCTATGGTCCAATTTGTGCAAACGAAAAGGTTTAGTCTCGAAGGAGGCTTCAGTGGCATAATTATTTTTCTTGCTCAAGAAAAACGAAGCCACCTAGAAACAGCATCTAATTAATATCTGTAGCAATGTAAAAACATATTGCAAGTGTAACTGTAGCACGTGCGACAGCGTGAAATTTACATTATCTTGTGAATCAGTGGTTGTGTTCCTTGGAAAACTCAAAGTTCTGCGTTTTCGTGTTAACATTAACTTATGTATACAAGTTCAAAGCAAATATAATGCGGCACCAAACCGCAGCACAACCGAATCGCGAGAATGATAATTACCTCGTTCCAGCTTCCAAACTGGCGAATATGCGGGATATATGAGAAAGAAGAAGACTCATGAAATACGATGTCGCAAGTAAGAGTGTCTGGGACTCGTAACGAGACCCTGACACGGAAAAACACGACGCAGCGTGTTTAGAGGTCATGCTTCGGTGCACTTACATTTCGTCTCGACGACTGCACGACGACGTTCCTGAGACAGTTTGGTATCATTTCCTAACAATGGGGAAGAGATGAGTGAAAACAGAAGACGTTTTTCGCTACGTCGAGTCCAGTGCAGAAGACCGAGACCGCCTCGTCTATGTGAACCACCTTCACCTGACACGAACCAGATGGTGTACGATGGTGCACGAACGAATGCTCCGGAGTGCAGGTGTAGATGCGGCTCCAACGACGATCATAGTCAGGGCGCAAGAGGCGCAACGAATTTTGCCACACTCTTCCTTGTACGTATACGAAAAATTCTAAGAAAAGTTGTAGACTTTCCCAGTATTTCTGAAAATTATTCGTATAAAATAGATCGTATAAAAATCCTGAGAAAAGTTTCCACCAAAGATGTCAAATGTTGTCGCCACTCTCGCGAATTTCTCACCTGTTATTTCTGCAAATCGAAATTTCAGCATTTTTTATGAAGATAATAAGTATTTCTTCTTCTCCTTGAGGTTCGCTACTTTATTATGGATGAGGTTGGATGGAATGACACTTTCTACACTTCGTAGCGCACAATGACAGCGTGATCATATGTTTCTTTTAAAACGCGAGTGCTTTTTCACAACCGAAGCAATGAAAGGCAATATAATAATAGATATGCTTCTCCATTCTTTTTTTTTTTACAATTGTCTCTAATACGTTTTCATTTTATTTTATGTACGTGACTTTGAAAATTTTCAGAAACGAATTAAAGTTGGAATGGAGGTCGACGATTCCAGCGAATACGACCGGAAAATTGTCTCCTTTAAAGACCTCGGCAGGTTTAAATTAACAAAGAGAAAATACAATGATGATTCTCTCAATATATATACAGCGAGGCTGAATGATTTGCGGGAAGACACATTACGCAGAGCGAAACTGAAATGGAGTAAGCCACGTTTATACATTCAGAATCTTTCTACGTACGTTATTTACAGTTTACGTATGTTGTAGCCGACTATCAACATATAGAAGTTTCACGCCTGACTCTGGAAAGTTCAGGAAAGTCTTATTTTCTGATAGGAGTACTTTATAAAGATCAGAGACTGAAACCTTCCCTTCTACGCGACCTCAGCAAGGAGCTTCAGCTGGAAGCTCAACCGAGTAATAATTATGCATCAGTTGACGACCAATTATTTTTGGAGGATGAAACGTTACGTGTAAAATTAGTAGGAAATCGCATGGATATACAGGAAGTAGTCACAGGGCTTGTCTGTGCGGTACTTGGACATGAATTAGAAAATGGAACATTTTGGGTATATATTTATGTAATTATGGTTATAGATAGGATTCCAGTTTGCTCATGTTGAACTTTGCTCTTAGGTTGAGGATTGGTGTTTTCCAGGATACTACCTGAAGCCTTCCAGTGTGAGCAGCTCGTTGGTAGAAGATGGAAAAATTCTGCTAATATCTGGATTAGATCTAGTTAATAACACAGACGAGTTCAGCTTAGATTTGCTTTCAGAATGGATAACCGGAATGGCGGGATGTGCCAATGTTCAAAAAGAAGAAGCTGCAATTGCTAAAGTCATTATCGTTGGTACGAATACCGAACCGTCCATATGTTCTGACTAACGATATTAAATCATGTATAAATAATTGCATAGGAAACTCCATTCGTAGTTCTACAAAAATATACAGCCACAAAGGCTATCATGAAATCAAATCGCACGACCAGCTTAAGATCAAAGAAGATGTAATGGCAATGCATAAACTTGATGCTTTTCTCAGCAATATTCTCAATTCCTGTTGCGTTGTCCTGATGCCGGGAGAATTTGATCCCACTTGCAATTATAGCATGCCTCAGCAGCCTTTTCATCCATGTACTTTAGAAAAATCAGTCAGGTAATAGCGATACATTTAAGCTTTGCTTCAAACTTTCTTTAGATAATACAGTTTAGATGTGATACAGGTTTAAAAGCATGCATGGTGCGACTAATCCTTGGATCGCTAATATTGGAGGTCGTGTCGTAGCTGGTTCTTGCGGCGGACCAATCATGGATATTATGAAAATCGCTGGATTATCCCCGCTATCTTCATTGAAATGGCTGGAGCGAACATTGATCTGGAGGCATTATGCTCCAACCGGTCCCGACACGCTATCGATTTATCCGTTTTTCAAAAATGATCCATTCGTTATCAACGAATGGCCAGATATATATTTCGCTGGAAATATGGATGAATACGACACAAAGTTAATTACAGGTAGGAATTTTTTTATCCGATTTATCAATTTTTCTTCATGACGAAATAATTCATATATATCATGTATATATATATATATATATAGCTGACGAAGGGCATGAGGTACGATTGATATGTATTCCGAAATTTTCGGAAACAAAAACAGCGGTGCTAGTCAATTTACAAGATTTGACGACACAGCCTATTTCATTCGGTGATAGGCTGACGTAATTTGTATATTATATAAAATATTCTGGTGTCTTATCTCCCCATTGTTATTTATACTCCACCTCGCTCTATTAAGATGATGGAGAGGTGGAAGCATTTCGGTTCATCGAGTTTTGGATAGGCCTGATATAAAAGATAAAATAATTGTTTATTACGTAATTGTATCATTGCAATGAAGTATTGAAAAACATAATGTCGTATCTCCATATAAAAGGAGTATAGAAGATTATTAATATAAAACTTGAATCAAAGTTTCTCAAATATATAATTTAATTTATTCATCTGAATTTATATATTATAACACATATACTTTATATGTATAATAAATATATAATTATTTATTACAATTAGCCCATTTGTCATTGTATATACCTTAATAACACATATCACATAAACTTTTAATAAAGGATAAAAATATATAAAAAAATATAAACTTCTTACAAAATGATTTATAACACAAATAAGTAATAAGATTTTGTAACCCATTTGTTATTTGCAAAAACGTACGAAAATTTATGTAATTTCTTAAATCTCTTCATCACATATCATATATGAACATTGATACATTAATATATAACATTTCTTTAAATAATTATTTCTTTACATTATTTATTATCGAAAAAACTAATATAATATAATGTCCTATATGAAATAAAATACTATAATATTACTATAAATATCTATAATATAATATTCTCTATTATATTATTTTCGTTTCTGCGATGAATACTATCTTTCTTTGGCACAAACAGTTAGTATTTTCTTAGATTACTTACATCAGTCATAAGATACATTGTTAATTTTAATAAGACTTGCACAAATGTGTAACGAATATTGGAGTTTTTTAAGGCATAAATATATGCACGATTAAAGAAAGGAAGACTAGTCGAAATGCTGTTAAAGAAATTTCAATTCGTCATTCATCCCAGTATCGTTTAGCGCTGTAACTTTTCAGAGGCCTGTAATATTATCCTGGTCTTTCTCCCATCGTGAATGTTTGTTTTGATAAAAATTTTGAGTCTCCGAACCGCAGGATCTGGAGGCAACAGGAATGTTTACACAAACAGTAGTCGATTCCAATCGCTGTTCGTTGTTCGACGAATCTTGACGTTCAGAGCTGCTGCTTTGCTGATCCTCTGACCGCTCCTCGCTTCTCATGGCACAGATTACGTCCGTAAGAGCCACTATATAATTTTTAGCCAGTGTTAATGTCTCCATTTTTGAGAGCCGCTTCTCTTTGGTAACATGCGGGATCACTTCACGTAAGGACTATAAAGATAAATTTATTAAAATAAAGTCTCACAAAATGAAAACATTGTATATTGTGTATATGATTAGAAAAAGATTTTTTCAAAAAATATCAGAAACATAGATTTATTAATATTCTATTAGTTTTATATTTTAGATATAATGTATAACAGTAGCTTTGTATGCACCTGGAACGCATCGTTCATACAGTGCATCCGCATACGCTCGCGTTCATTGCTTTCCAGCCTCCTAAGAGTTCTCTCCCATGCTGTATTTCCCTTGGAAGATTTCGACAATCCCGAGGATTCCGTTTTTCTCGTCGTTCGTCGCAGGTTCTTACTTCTCTGTTTCGATTCTGTAGCCCAAGTATTCTCATTTGTCACTTTAGACCGCATAGTATATTCCTTCCTTCTAATGAAGCAATAATTAAATTTCATCGATCACAGTTTTAAAACAGATTTCTCTTCTCATCTTCAAACTCTGACGGAAAAGTTTTTATTAAAAACTGTAACATAGAGTGATACAAGATCTTAGAAATTTTAAGTTTTTCATGGATATTATTTGTAGTGGGACATAGAGTCTTATTTTTTTAACTAAGAAATTTTTTATTCTCAAACAAATCTCATGCATATTTTACGTTTCGCTATAAATATCTATGAAAAATTAAAAATTTCTAAGATCTTCCCTGATGAACTTTTTTTTTCAGAATTTTTCATATAATTTTTCAGAATTTCTATATAATTGTATAACTTTTTCACATTTTTTATAAGAATTTCATTTCTCAAAAAATCTACATCTTTCCTCAGAATTTATCATATACGTCAATTATAAAATATCGTAAGATTTCTAAGATTTTTTATAAGTATAATTTCTAACGAAATGTTATAAAATCTAAAAAAATTTAAAAATATTTTTTAAAAATTATGGGATGAAAAATTTCAGAATATTTCAGAATTCACTTGTATAAACAAATTCTGAGAGAAGATGTAAACTTTCCGAATATTTCTGAGTATTTCTGAAAAATGTTCCAATTCGTATAAAAATTATGAGAAAAATTTTCGCCAGAGTTGTCTCAATCTATGTAGTTTTTCTGTCCCTACTGAAAAAAAAAATCACTTACTGATTTGGAGTAATCTGTTACGTGTTTTACTTATCTTAATTGCATGATTTCGTTGTTTAATTTTAAGACGTAATTTTTTTCAGTAAGGCTACTTTTTCGTAAAAATATTTTTCCGCCAAGGACACATATCTTTCTATATTTATATACCTTTTTATATTTGTCTCCAAATAGTAAGCAAAAAGAGAAACAGAATAAAAATATATTAACAAATTGAAGATACAGTATTGATACTTGACATTTTCTATTACTTCTTACCAATATTGATCAGATCGTTGACTAATCGATGTTAATTAAAAATGACCTATGATCGTATTTTCACAATTCGTGCTGTATATTTCATCGATTTAATACATTTTGACATCGAATAACTGTATGACAAGTCACGTCATAGATTTTCCAAAATTTCAAACCGTGTACTAAGCACCGCGTGTACTTGTTGAGCCACGCTGGAACAACGACTGACGTTGCGACGCCGGGGTGCGGCCGGCGCCGCCTTCCACCCCCGATATTTTATCATGTACTCTGTGATCTTTTCTTTTATCTACATCACTAATCTCATCATGTATTCGATATATCATTGTTTCTTCGTACACTATATTCTCTAACAGTACGAAGTAACAAATATTTCGATATTCAAAGAAATACTTTCTGATTGAAAATGCTTTAATTTATACAAATTAATCATAACTCAGCCTATTCACATCTATTTTTCCATACAACTTTTTACACGATCTTGTCGAGGTGTTCTATAAACAAGTTTGGATAATCAATATTCTAACTAAATATGTTCAATTTACATCTAATGTTTGTTTTCAAATAATAAAAAGCGAATGGAAAAAAACGAATACGAACAAGTGTTGCGCACTTTGCACACCCTTTATATTCCAGTGTCTATGTGTGAGCGGGCTACAGGTGGGCGTATGACGTAATTCGCCCACGCGGACCCTCCTATCTACCCATTATCGCTCCGCTAGCAACAACTTAGGGATGACGGGGGTTTAATATAGACAGACTTCAAATGCACCTGCTCGAATTTATATCAACATCTAATAAAAAACTTATTAAAAATTGAGCAACTTATTAAAAAAGGTAAACTGAGCAATCATGATAGGACAAGGAAAAATATTTACATTTAATTTAACAGGTTGACGATTTCATAACAAATTTGGATTGCATATTTATGACTTCTTTATTTGTCTATTTTACATTTACCACAACAGGCATCAGTTTTTTCCAATTCAGATTCCTTGTGATTAGCGGTCCACGGTCCAAGGCTGATCGTAGCGTAGAAATCCATGGGATAAGGTCGATCCTTGTCGAACTCTGCCATCCTAAGAGCGACAGCGCCTTCGTAGGGTGTGAGAAATGGTTTCTCAAACGCGACACCCCAGTCAATGCTCAATCGTGGACACGCAATCTTGAATAAAATTTATTGATATAGTTTAACATACATAAATTTTTTGAATTATATATTAACTGTAACTCGATCAAATATTTTCTTTTTTTCATAGCTCTTTTTGAAGTTACATATTTCCTCCCCAAATATGTATATATTTTTTTAATTTAAATATTTTCCTACAACTTCTCATAAATTAAATACAATAATATAAAATAAATTAAACGTAAAAGTATTAATAAAGGAAGAGGAAGACGAATAAATTTTTGAAAACTGATGTTCTCATGAGAGATCGTACTTGTATGAAAGCATCAATGTCTTTGAACAGCTTGATTTTATCCGGGAATATTTCCGACAGTAATATCACGACATTCTTCTTTCCTAAAGCCTGAATTCTATTTTGCAGAGTTTTCAATACACGAGGACTGCCCTGTCTACCTAGAGTGCTAAGCACTAAAGCATATTTGTCAGTTTTGACAGCACGTTGTATCGCCTCGTGCCTGGTCTTCAACATTCTTTCATGATCATAAAACTCTTCGGTTAATTTCTTTGCATATGGATCATACTTGAATGCCCTTAGTTTAGGATTAGCAATCATAATAGCCTCTAAATGGAAGCGACCATCCCCTATGTACATCACTGCATCAGCGCAGTGAACCTGTGGTGCTGTACATCCTAAAATCTTTAAAAGCCATTGTTTATTTATCTATTGTATCATATTAATGATTAAATATATTAAAGAATGTATTGTACTTCTCCAGGACTAAGTGGCTTGCTTTGTGGCACTAAGATTTCATATCCTTCTCTTCTCAATTCTGCTGCTACCGCTTGTACTGTTGTAGCAAACTGTATTGTACTAACTAGTGCTATCTTTGTAGTAATTGGTAGAGTTAGTTTCAAGCAGTCCACGCAATGCAAAATGTCAATTTTTATATTAACAAACACATAAAGTACTTTGATACCAGCAGTCTGATCTACTGGTATAAGACACGAGTGTCCGTAATGGACCAGAAAGTCTGCATCCAATGCTCGTGTCGTATAATCATCTACACAGCATGCTCCTATAATAAAATGATATTATAAAATACTGAAAGCATTGGACTGACTCATTCAATTATACCGTAAGTGACATCGGCCATAATAACAGTGTCTGCTTCAGTAAAATCTTCAATGATGTCAGCTATAGTTGTAGCATACATCAGAAGACCTTCTGGCATTTGTAGAACTACTCGCTTTGCCTTGACTTCTCTAATTCTCCAAATCGTCTTGTGTATCTCAAAATTATAATTCGTGGGTAAAGCGGCTATGGCAGAATTCAACAGAGGATCGTTCAAAAGTTCCTCGGGAATTTTGCTGACTCTCGTGGGAGCTTTGAAAATTTTGCGAACAGGCTTCGCCTTGATGACTACCACGGAGTCGCTCTGTTCAGCCATCTCTTCCAACTCGCGATTGATCGAATTCTCAAAAGTATTTTAACACGTGATTTACATAAACATTATATTGTCTTTGTATTAGCAGCAACTATTCGCAACGAGCAAATAAAAAAGAGGTACAAGTTAGGTTAAGATTAGGTTAGGAACAGAGATAAACATATGAAATTATAAAACTGCATCTCGATGTTTTAACAGAACTTACTACACATACGAACTACACATTTCCAATATATTTATCTTTACAAACAAATACTAAAAGAAAATATTAATTATTAGAAAATAAAAAAAAATAAAATTTTACTCAGGTCCCACCGAGATTTGAACTCGGATCGCTGGATTCAAAGTCCAGAGTGCTAACCATTACACCATGGGACCTTGTATGAAAGACGTCCTCTCTATTATCACCTTTAAGGATAACATGTATAAAATACAATTTAAAAAAAAGTAATTTAAAAAAAAGAAAGAAGTCAAAATGTTTTGTACGAGGCTTTATTGAAAAAAATAATCTTAAAAATAGCAGAATTAATAACGTGTTCCTACTCTCAATAAAAAATCGACATCTTCAAAAATATATAAACTCTTTCGCCATTTTTCTTTCTTCATTATCGACATATCTTTTTATCGACCGTTTTAATTTGTTAGTTTCTCATCATTGTAATAGATATCCTTTTTTCATACTTTCTTCATTACCTACATATTTTCTAACCTCAAATACCTTTGATGCTAATCACTTGAATATACGCCAACTTTGCTTATTGTTCCCGATTGTTCTGCAAACACGCGAGTTTACACGTGGTCTATGTGATTTAATTTTGCAAACTATTTTTATGTATTAATTATATTAACATTATGGATGCTCACGATCTTTTTAAAAAGCTTGCAGTCGGGGCTAAATTTGATGTAAAACGCTTTCGAAAAGATGCAGAAAGATTTCAGGTAATCGATTATTCAATCTTTGAAGGACATGTTTTTCATGTGCTCGTTTAATATCATAATAATATTTTGTTAGATTGTAAAACCAAGTAAAAATGAAGTCAAAATAAACAATATAGTTGAGAAAATGAAAGACGAAGTATTAGAGCCTACAGAAAACAAAGCAAAAAGAAAATATAAAGATGAGAACGAAGATGTTGATGAAATAACATTGCTGAATGGACTATCGGTACCGAAAGATGGAAGTGTTCCAATTAAAAAACGTAAAAAAGTCGCAACTGCTGACAAGATGTTAAAATTAGAACAAGAAAAGGTTTGGTATTTCCGTAATAAAATTACAAATTACAGCTGGCACTTTTTACAAGAGAATTCAAATTTTCGATGCTTTGAAATTCCCAAATACTTTAAACTTAGAAGATTTAGAGTTAATTTTAGAAATTTGAATTCTTTCTAATCTTGGAAGTAATAGCTCTAATATAAATGTAAAAAAAATATTTTTTAACATATCTAAAATATCTTTAATTTTTCAGATAAATCATCTGAGAAACATGAATCGTATTTCAGTCACAGGCAGTCATGTACCTAAATTAATATTAGAATTTAATGAATTAAAAACTAACTATCAAGTGCCAGAAAATTTGTTAAATAATATGAAAAACAGTGGATACTTTTATCCAACACCAATACAGATGCAAGCAATGCCAATTATGTTAGAGGTAAGTAAATTTCTATAATAAGCTGTGTAATTAAAATACTTTTAACAAGTGTTATTTTAACAAGTTTTTTTTTCAATGACAGGGTAGACAGATACTGGCTTGTGCCCCGACAGGATCAGGGAAAACTGCAGCATTTTTGTTACCAATCATTCATAGTTTACGAGGACCACAAAAGAAGGGCTTTCGCGCTATTATTCTAAATCCTACAAGGGAGTTAGCCAAACAGACTTATAGGGAATGTTTGAAATTGAGTGACGGCTGTGACTTTAGAATTCATATAATTAGTAAAGTGAATCAGGCTCTTACCAAATATGGGCCTTCAAGCTCGCAAAAGTTTGGTGAGTTAGCCAGTGTGAAAATTTTGCTATAGAAAAGATCTTATTAAAACGTTTATTTTTGTTCCAGATATTTTAATTACTACGCCAAAGCGATTAGTATTTCTCTTAAATCAAGATCCTCCAGCCATTTCATTAAATAAGTACGTTTTTTACAATTACAATATATTGATTACATATATATTGATTATAATATATATATTGATTAAAATTAGCACTTAAATATAATAATATTCTTATTCTGTTTTGTACAGTGTTGAATGGTTGATTGTGGACGAAGCCGATAAACTTTTTGAGGAAGGAATACGTGGTTTTAGGGAGCAATTAGAAGAGATTACAAAGGCCTGTGTTAGTACAAATTTACGTCGCAGTATGTTCAGTGCGACAAATACTCCAGCAGTGTCAAAGTGGTGCCGTCGTAACATGAAGGGTCTTATAACAGTAACAGTTGGACAAAGGTACGTGTTTGTGCGTCTTGATAAATTTTGTAATAATCATACAAAATTTAAACTATAAATAATTATGTCCTTTTTATTTTATACAGAAATGCAGCTGCAGATTTGGTAGATCAAAAGCTTCTTTTTGTTGGAAGCGAAAGAGGTAAATTAGTGGAATTTAGAAACATTATTCAGAAGGTAGGACAATTTATTTGGAATGTTTTATTACTTTTTTTGAATATTATGATTGTAAACGCGTTTCTAATTATCAATAAAGGGTATATCACCACCGGTCTTGGTATTTGTACAAAGCAAAGAGAGGGCTCAAGAACTTTTTAATGAGCTTATATACGACGGAATTAATGTGGATGTTATTCACGCTGACAGAACAATGACACAGGTATGATAAAAAAAAAAGATTATTTCGCAACCTATATCTAATTGTACATTAATCATTATATTCCTCTAGCGAGACAATACTGTGCGTTGCTTTAGAGAAGGGAAGATTTGGGTTTTGATCTGCACAGAATTAATGGGCAGAGGTATAGATTTTAAAGGCGTAAATCTCGTTATAAATTATGATTTTCCCTCGTCCGCCATCTCTTACATTCACAGAATAGGTATGTATTGGTCTTATCAGTAAATCCACAAAATAGAGCTGTTCTATTCCTTTGACAACTGTTTGTATGTCCATTCTTTTCTTCTCTTCTTATTGTTAAAATACGCTCAGCTAGGAATAGTCTTTCTTCTCTTTTGGTATTGTGTAAGCTATTATTGTATGTTGCTAACAATAGAAAAAGGTCATGCTCTCCTGTAGAATGGAGATAAATATAACACGATGAATGTAAAGAATGGACATTACCATCCACTAAGATACTATCTCGCCATTATACCATAGTATTTTCATATTCCAAAAGTACGTTCAAAGAAACAGAATGGCGCTGATCTGTCAAGTGTATTTTTTAAATATCTTACGTTTTCCGAAACAGGCCGTACCGGTCGCGCCGGTCACAAGGGAAAGGCAATAACGTTTTTCACTCAACAGGATACAGTGAATTTACGGAGGTGCGTATTGACTCTTCTTTCATATATACATATATAGATATGTTTCAAGAAATAATATAAAACGTTCTCTCGTATCTTAGTATTGCGGCGGTTTTGCGAGCCTCTGGATGCGATGTACCGGATTACATGTTAGCCATGAAGAAGCACAGTAAGAAGGAACGACGTAAGCTTGAGCGTACGGCACCCACACGTAAAAAAATATTAACCGTACCTACGTATAAACGACGTAAACGAAAGTGCATCGAAAAGAAGTCAGAGTCGGAGAAGGAAATGTAAGTGTATAAATATGATATTCGTTTTTTAAATGTGAAATAAGTGTAATAGGGTCTTTTTATAAAAAGTAAAATATTTTTTTAATAAGATCTGCATACAAAAGACTTAGAAATTGTTTGTAAATAATTTATTGTATCAATACTTACATATAAAATTTATATATAAATCTAGAATTGTTTATAAAATTGTATATAACACATTCCTTAACAATCATTCAATGTTTTAACAATGAATTTTATAAAATATTTGTCATGGCATATGTACAGAGATTACTTTGAAAATTCCGTTCTAAAAGAGCTAGAAAATATTGTCTAAGTGCTGGACATTTGATAGAAAATCCAGACGCATTACAAAGGCACTTTTCATGTAACACATTTTCATCTTAACTGTATATTTTTATTGCACAGTTTCATTGTACGTTAGGAATTCTCATTATATCTTATGTAATCTATGTTTCGAATAACCAATCGCATGGCAATTTTGGCATTTTATTCGCTGGCCATGGAAGATATCCTGCCGTTTTGAACACCCAGTAGTCGTAAGATACTTTGGCAATCAAACCTATTAAAAGTATTACTTCGGTAGCGATAATATAATATATATAGTCCGTCCAATCTCCCGGATACACGCACATTTTCGATGGCTCTAGATCTACAACTTTTTCCTTTACATTTTCGCACATTACTTCATCGGAGTCCAATATCCGCGTTTGTAACCACGCCTGAAACGAAAAGTAAAAAAAAATTCCTTTAATATTATACTTATACTCTCTTATCTATTTCTTTTTTATAAACGTTATACTATACCTTTAAATGTTTAGCAGTATTACAATCACAATGCAACTTGTTGCCTCCTAATCTGACCAAATTTCTCGAACTTAAGAAGTTTTTATGATGTGCGCTTGGACTTAATATGTATGTTGGCAGCTAAACATATTATAGTTAAGATATGTTAATGCATTGGATATCATCGAAGAATTAAATATATATTTCTTTATTTACTGACTTTACTTACTACTTTAATTTTATTGTACCGTAAACTCAAGATAGCATAATTATCCAGAAATTTAGAACCTTCCAATTTATTTATCGACGAGATATTATTATAATCCGCATAAAACTCTCGTAGATCCTCGTAACATGGATTAGTACTGAGATCATCTAAAACTGTAATCTAAAAGAAAAATTCAGAGAAAATTTGCATTATAAAGTTCATATGCGATAAATAATGTAGAACCTTATCTAACATGTCGCGCATACATTATTATAGGAAACGTTCAGGGCTATAGTGTTTTGTGGTAATTTTTCGGGTAGCTCCGTCAACTGCATTCCACTGCAATCTACACTTACAGCGTGTGTAGGTGGTTTACCTTCGATAATGTCTAGTCTTCTAATATCACACTGACATTGCCAGGTATCACCTTTCGGACATTCTGTTTGCAACTAAAAGTCAAGATTAATTCTAATTGTATCTTGTATATAAAATTTGATACAAGAGATGTCACACTTGTTAAAACATACCAAACTGAGATAAAGAACCTGCGAAAGAGGCACTTGTTCAGTGGTGTTAAACCAATGCCACGTTGCCATGGAGGAACACACTGTCTCGTTCTCGCGATTAAATGTGATTTGCTTTTCGCCAGTTTTATTGATATAATGATATACATCGTGACACGAAAGTTTATTCGTTCCTATAGAAAAAAAAAAATATGTTAATAAGTATATGTTTAATTAAGATAACAATATTGAACAACAGCTTGTTTACCAGAGATGTCTAACCAGAATTCTCGGCCATTCATCGTATTTAAAGCTGGAAGGTAAGTGAGTTTATTATAAGACAGATCCAACGTAGTGAGTTGCACCAAACGCGTCAGCGAATTATTCTCTACCTCGCGCAGCTCATTATTCGAGAGATTCAGACATTGTATGGGCGTCATCATGCGGAACTGCCCTCGTAGTCGATTAATCTTGCCATCGGTTATGGCCAGAGATTTCAGCATCCTCCAACGAACTTCACTTACATTAAATACATCCAACGTCGCGTTACGTATGTGGACGTAACTTATGTTTGAATGTTGAAATCCTAAGACACAGTAGCGAAAATACTAGAGTATATATACTGTTGGATAAATTAAAAAAAAAAACAGTTCTTGCATTACAATTCTTACCTATGCAAGAGAGACCATCTTCTAGACTTTGTTGATCTGTATTACAGCAAAGCGCGGCATTTCCCTCAGGTACATTTGCAAGAGTGATCCTCTTACAGGGACATCTTGAATCCGAGATCGGACAGTCTATCGGGTGTCTGTAAAAACACTGTTCTGGAAGAGAATTCGAGACTCCACTTGCACTCGACGTCTGCTGGTCCTCCTCTGTACGTGCACTGGCTACTCCAGCGTAAAGGCAAATTACTAAGGCTAGCCACTGCATCTGCATTCAACATATATAATTATATATATCGTGCATAATTTTTTACAAAATATTTATATATCTAGTCGAGAATGTAACAAATTACCTTTTTTCAATCTATTGCTGTAGTTAAATATCAGTACAATATTGTTATTGTTTTGTTTGGTATTATACCTTGCAGTTGTACCTGTAGAAAAGCGTTACGTATTTTGCGACTGCAATTAACGCGATGTAACAGCGTGTTTTCCCTTCTCCCGAGCTAATTCAATGAACATACTTGATTACTCGCGGGCCTCGCTTTGCCGCGGCGGGTGGCACAAATGAATTAATCCGTTTAATCCCGATCAACACTCCGGGTCGCTCGGGTCGGCCTGTTGATGAATCGCGATTGCTCGGTCGAGGACTTGGCCGCGTTCATTACACTCGTTTCACTCGCTCGACGACGAACCGAGTACGTCAATTATATGATAAAAAGAGAAAAACACGTATGCCTGTCGTTATCAGTTTACCAAATAATTGTGAAACATTATTATATGCATCAAATTCCGTTTACGATGTCATCAACAATAATACGAATTGTAATCGTCGTTGATCTACATTTTACAATTGACACTACAAGTTCTTTAATTATTTTCGGTATTTATTATTCTTTTTAGAAAAATTAATTATATAAATAGAGAATATATTCAATGACGACCGATTTACATATTTTTATCAGTTCGAGAAGATCGTGGAGGTTCCAAAGATAATTGAAAAACTCTATTACCGAATGTACATAATTCTAATAATGATAATTTTTGTCGTTTTGAAATTTTATATAATTATAATTTATAAACACGGATTATACATTTTATAATTACTTTGACATTTTGCAAGTACATGTAGACATGAAATTATTTTTACTTATCCTTTTAATTATATATTTATACAGATCGCGTTAATATCAACGGATGATAAGTACGTTTTCTTTCGCATCGACTATAGGTAGTTACAGTCGGTAAAAAATATTTTGATTAAATTTTGCATATGTTATTTTTAGGACATATATCTTTTAAGTATTGATTCTCATTATGCCTGGAATATTTATATTTATACCTGTTTATTTCAATACTATCTAAGATTTACAATTTTGAGCAATAATCCTTTTTCAAGCTGAATAGAAAAAGAAAAGCAATAAGTGTGAATATATACTGATATCAATGCCAGAATTAGAAATCTTGGGAACAGCACTGGTTTAGTTTATTATTTATTTAGTATTATATATATTTGCACAATATGTAAAAAAATTTGAAAATTTCGAGCTTTTGTGACGACCTCTATTGGTCACTCGCGAAATGTCTCGCGCGTTGACGCGGTTGAGAAATGTACGAAAATAGAAATAAATAAAAATACACTCTTTGTCTCGAGCTGTCTCGAGCGTAAACATCGTATCAAGGGACGAAATTTTACACGATGCAGTGACATTTATTTATCTCAACGTATATTGCGCGTAAATTCGGCCTACCAACGTCCAGCTGACATTTGAATATGGATACGTACTCATGTGGCACGTATCAGCGATATGACGATGAATGGCCGGCTTGTAACCTAAAAACGTAAATTATTATCACACGTTACGATTATCTCGTTAATTGTTCGCACATATGATTAACATCTCTTCTCGATGTGATAGATCGACGGCAGAGCACGGGGTATGTTAGAAACGGAGATCTGTAACGATGGACGACACGTACGAGCTGAACCTGAAGAATCTAGCCGGTTGGATCGCATCCTGTACATTGATCTTCGGCGCGGTTGTACCCTATGTACCGCAGTACAAGGAAATTAAAAGGAAGGAAGATGCTGAAGGATTTTCCCTTTACGTTTGTCTCACCCTCCTGATTGCCAACACGCTTCGTATATTATTCTGGTTTGTATCTGCCAGAGACATGATGTGTTCTTCCAACAAGCAACATAAATGACACTGTGATAATGAATCATCACATTCTTGTTGTTTGCTAATGTTAAAACAAAGATGACACATGGTGTGCCTTCCAACCCAACAAGCGATACGATGCGACACAATGATTATATCATTTTTGTTTAACATTGATAAACAAGGATGTAATGATCCATTGTGTCACACTGTATTACTTGTGTCGCTATTTGTCATGTCTTCTTTTCTAACAACTTTTAGTGCTTCTTAACATTCTTGTATATAATGTTTTAATAATATTCTGATATTCTAGACATTTTGCATATCTTAATTCTTCATAAATTACTTTGAATTACCTTCCATTTTAAACTTAAACCACCTGGGTAAAAGACAATTTTTTTTCAAAAAGTTTGTAGGCTTCAAATAATTTTAAAAACTACTAGTTACTTTTTTAACACTTAAAAATAGGATGAATAGGATTGTACAATTGTATGACCTAAAATATTTTTTACTTATTCTATACATGTTTAAATCTGAGACTGAATCGACAAAATAATTCAGAGTTGATAAATCATTTGGGTCTTTAAATCTCCATGTGATTTAAATCTTCACTCTACGGAGAGTTAATACATGTTTATTATTATATGACAAAAATAAATCATTAAATGTGTCTTCAAGTATGGACACTACATATATTCTCTTTACAGGTTTGGCAAACACTATGAACTTCCGCTTTTGTTGCAAAGTATACTTATGATTCTGGCAATGTTTGTTATGATTAAACTTTGTATTAATGTACAAAACAGAACGCAGATAATCAAAGCAAAAGATCGTGTACTTACAGGTGAATATATCTTATTATTGCAGATATATATAGATATTGATTTATATATACATATAAATACCTGCATTTATAGGTGGCGAATTTTTATACTTTACAGATTTGGATGCTAGATTCTTTTGGAAGTGGACAGACTTCAAGTCTTACTTGGGTTTCATGATTCTGTTCGCTGGCACAGGTGGTGTGATAACATATTTATTTCTGGACATACCGATGTTTATTGAAATTGTTGGATTCTTAGCAGTATTGATAGAAGCTATGCTAGGAGTCCCTCAATTTCTTCGCAATTTGTCAAACAAGTCAACTGTAGGAATGAGGTGAGGATTAGATACAGAAAAAAAAGAAACTACGTAAACTATGCATATATACATTTAATTAATATTTTACTGTATTTTAGCATAGCGATGGTGGCAATGTGGACTGTAGGAGATATTTTCAAAACGTGTTACTTTATTTTGAGAGATACTCCGGTGCAATTTCAGGTGTGCGGTGCCATTCAAGTCACGATCGATGTTGCCATTTTAGCACAAGTATATCTTTACAAGACTAAGAATAATGTAAATACAAGAGCTCCAACGAGAGCTCTAACGAGAGCTCCAACGAGATCGGATTGAAGATCATTTTGCTGTCGCTGTCTATTGAAAACAGATCTCTCCGAACAACAATAATACTTCGCCTAAATCTAAATATACAGATTTTTAACTTTTTAATAGTGATCTAGTGAAATATAAAAAGAAATTATATTTTTATATTGACTGATCGTTGTCAAACATTTATATGTATTTAAGTTTCTTAATATTTATCGAACAAAGTGCAGTTAATATTTTGATAACAATTTTAGTATTTATCGATATTTAATATATAAACATACAATTTGTTATTTTATAAAATTCATATCTCATTATATTAATCATTCCATTCTATGCCAAATGTAATCATCTGTTCCTCATATATAATTTTACTTTTAAATATAATGTTATTAAATTATTGATTATAAATATAATCTTATTGAGTTGATATTAATTCTACAGCTGCATATTCCCATGTTATTAATGATGAGAGTACCAGACAAATGGCGGGAGTTTAACACGTGTCCGTTGCTTAGTGACAGATCGTCAACAAAACTTCGTGAATAAAGTGGCAGACATGGCATAGCTCCCATCTAAAGGGAGAATGGAAAATTTTTAATGTCATCAAATCACTTTGCATTGCTCAAAATTTTTTAAGAGAACTTTCTTTTGCTCAATAATTATTTTTTATTATTGTAGTTATCGAGAATCGTATATTTGAATTTTTCGTCAGAAATGACAAGATGTATGAAGAAGCAGGTTAATCTAAAAAGCAGCAGTGAGTGTTTATAATACGTATATAATAGTATTCTAATTTATAATTGTAATATTAAAAATTCTATAAAAAATGTAGCTTATAATCAAACGGGACAGAATTATTATGAGCAATTGGCGGCGTATAATTCAATGAGCACGCATCTACGAAAGATTTTATTGGCAAGAAGCGTAATTGATACAAGAAATAAAATTTATTTGAAAAGAAATCAGCGATACAAAGTGCAAAGAACTGATGATAGCGAAGTCTGTTTTCATCTGGAATCGGACGAAATCGATAGATTGGCCTATGATACTCAACATCATCCCATGGTAAAGTTCAATACAGCTAACATCAAAATTATAAATTGGAATGAATGTAACAAACGGATAAAGATTTCTCCGAACAGATAGATAATTATTAAGCTAATTATTTTGATGATTGGTTGATTGATTTTGGTGATTTTAGAGATTAAGAATTTGCTACTTTTTGAAACCAAAATAATTTTTTAAATCTGTGCTTTGAAATTTTTATGTAGGATATATTAGGAACATGTTTAAACGCGAAGCATCTGGACTTTTGCAATTGTAATTTAGATCAATTGAAAGCTTGTAGTAGTCACACATATTGTGACGTAACTGATCAAATGGATCGATGGCAACGATCAACATCAAAGAGTCAAAGAACATCGCCAGCAACATGTTCGTCGAAACGTAAAAAATGTTTAGTATCAAATTTTATTTGCAAAAAGGAACTGAAATCTACGCGAGATGTCCCTAATGTAGTCAGTCCATCAACATGCTTTTTGCGACAGAGGTGAGCTTGTATTAAAGATTCAAATTATTAATTATTTTATTCAACTTCCTCTCTTCTCCATAAAAATTGTTGCTGTAACTTTTAACAAATATATATATATATATTTTTATAAATATGCTAATTATATCTATGTTTAAAATAAATTACATGAAATTTATATATACAGAATGTCCCAGAATGACCGTCAAATATTTCGTGTGCTAGTAGAGTAGACTAAATTAAATCGCAAAGTCCTCTATTATTTTGCAATTTTTATAACAGTTAACAAGATATTAATTATTAAAAATTTCTGAATATTAGTTTTTAATAATTTTTTATCCAGGTACTATCAACTTTACAGAAAAACAACTAATAAAAATTATTTATTTTTTCTTAGAATTCTGAGAATTTTTTAATATCGCATTTTCTCATGTTGATAAAAATAGTTGCCAATATATATATGTATATATAAGAAAATACAGTACTAAAAAGTTGATAAAAAAATTCTGAAAGAATTCTTAGAACTCTATGAGAAGAAAATAAATAATTTTTGTCTCTTGTTTTTTTGTAAAATTGATAGTACTCGCGTAAAAAATTATTAAAAATAAAATATTCGGCGATTTTTAATTATTAATATCTTGTTAACTATTGGGAAAATTGTAAAATGGACTTTTTAACTCAGTTTAGTCTGGTCTACCTATGCACGAAATATTTTTATTAAATATTTTTAGTAAATATTTACGAAATATTATAGGCAGTCATTCTGGGATATATATTTTTTATAAGTATTATAATTATCTATGTTCAAAATATATTACTCGAGATTTATATATCTGAAAATTCCCTTTTTTATTTCATTTTTCATTTTTGTAGAAGGTGTAGATACGAAGGTGTAGAAAAAGAGCTCCCAGTTCCTTGCACAGCTACTAGATTAGATTCAACAATGTTTAAATCCAGATCTCAATCCCCAAGACAGACAAAAATCGATTATCACACGGTATCTTCAAGCGTCTCGCAATGTTACGATTTTGATTACGATAAAAAATATATTAAAGACCCCATTTTTAAACAATGTATATCTCAAAAAGAGGAAGAGAAGAAATATATTAAATTTGTTTACGACATCACCAAAGAAATAATGCAGAGAGGACTTTATACCGATAAAGAGTTGCAGGACGTATTTAAGAAGCACATTAATCGATATAAAGGAATATTAAACATGGTATAAATAATAAAATTGTCATAAATGTAAAAGAACTTTACTTTAATATCTTACAATTTCTTAAATCGTATTGATATCTCCCTCAATATTTATCAATATATTATCTTTATGGATTTTCTCTTTTATTTCAGAATAAAATGCTGTACGAGATTTATCAGTTAAAGATCTCCTTAAATATAGTAGATTCAGACACAGACGAAGAGCTAGAAGATTTGATCCATGCGCAAAAATTATTAAGTATATCTGAGATTAGGCCACCTACGCCGCCGAAGGTTTTGGATGAAAATAAAGTGATGGCAAAATTAGAATCTTATCAGAAAATGATGAAAGCTGACAGATCTCCAAAAATGACTACGAAATCAGTGATGCTGGTCGACGCGAACCCTGAACTATTTATCACCGAAAGGGATGTGCTGATATCGTTGGTGGAAGCAGGTGTAGATCTCAAACAAATTCAACATATTTGTAAGAATCTACGTTACAAGAGTAGAGACATCAACTTCACTGAAGAGGTAAGATAATTCAACATTCTTCATTATTTCGGAAATAAATAATAATCTCTACTTTATTTAGATACAAATAGACACGGAAACTTATTCTGCGGACTTGAAAGTAAACAATTTAGAACTGAAAGACAACAAGCAGGTTTTTGTGGCTGCTGAAAGTGCTAAGTCTGCCGTGGATAATTCAATTAAATTTTTTGAAAAACAAGAACCGAGTCCTTCGACACCGAATTTCGTATCCACGCAAGACGAGGCAGTGGAAGAAGAGAAGACGGAATCTGAAATCACATCTGAACATAATGATAAAGCAGAAAAACAAGAACCGAGTCCTTCGATACCGAATTTCGTATCCACGCAAGATGAGACAGTGGAAGAGGAGAAAACAGAGCCTGAAATCACATCTGAACATGATGATAAAGCAGAAAAACAAGAACCGAGTCCTTCGACATCGAATTTCGTATCCACGCAAGACGAGACAGTGGAAGAGAAGACGGAATCTGAAATGACATTTGAACATGATGATAAAACAGAATCGTAA
>NW_017305408.1:2485424-2504452 GCF_001594115.1 Trachymyrmex septentrionalis
GAGAAAACGGAATCTGAAATGACATTTGAACATGATGATAAAACAGAATCGTAAACTGAATTAATGAATTTATTTCTATTCCTCGTTTATTCATCGTTTTCCTTTCGTTATGAACATTTGTTTTCAATGTCATATTGTTCTTATAAATATTTATATATCGCCCTTGAGTAACTTATTGTATTAGCAACTAAATAAACATTGGATATGCAATATTTAATTTACACAGGAAAATGATTTATTTATCACTTTATAATATATCAGTGTTGAGAAATAAAGTACGCTGATTTGATTTTACATTCATATATATCTTTTATTCATCTGTTTTCTTATATTGGATTTCACAATACATCTATATGAGGATCTGTGGTTTGTAATTCATCCAACAAGCTGAATTCTCAACAGAGATAAAATATACATGAAAAAATAGGTACCATGTACATTTGTAGTCGTACATGTATATTTCGTGCATATCTATGTACAGATACACAAATGGTACGCGTTTGTACAACAGGAAAATTCATATATTATGCAGACTTCTTAAATATACATATATTACATATATTATGGTTTTTTTTAAGTATACGGACAATAAAATAGTTGCATATGGTTGCCATGTATTATTTTGTTCGTTTATCTACAGCTACTAGCTCTGTTTGTGCATTTTGTTTTGTACATGAGTTTTGTCTCCCTCTCATTCGGCACACTACAATTATTTTAACTTCAAGAAGGTAACTTCGAAAAGGTAACTGAAAAACATCTCACTTGGCATCTATTAATTCGGTATAAGTCATTAAATAATTCTAAATAACATGCGGTGGTTCTCTCGTCATTTAAAACAATTTTCACAAAGTGTTAATATATTATAATATTATCAAAATAATTGCATTTGTTTCAAGTTCTGTGTGTGTATATGTATATGTTTTCGTATTAAAGTATCATATGAAATATAAAAATAGTTTCTATAGCGTATAGATAATTCATAACGTTTCCATGAAAATTTTGCAAAAGTTTGAAAATTGTAGAACTAATAAAGTTATAAAAACTTAAAAAAAAAAAAAAACAATTCTAATGTAAATCAATATATTAAATCTGAGTGCTATCGTATATGTAAAACATATACAATAGAAAAACAATAATGCTAACACAACAAAAATCTAATAAATCTTGCTTAATAAGACATTAAATGCTTATAAGCATTGAGTCGCTTTTCATAAAATAAAAAAAAAATAAATAAAAAAAAAACAAAATTAATATAATATGCATGTCCTCATTAGCTGCCATCAGATCCATTTGAAGAACAGTCTTCGAGTTCCGGCGCGTTTGGACCTCTCTCCAATATACGGAGAAGTTCCGTTACGTGTCTTATTGTAAAATCTGGTTTAGGATCGTCCACCGAAAGACGAGGTTTATCCGTAGTAGGTATCCATACTGTTCCGTACAGTCCAGCCTCGATTCCACCTATACGATAATTTTTCATCTTATTTATACAATCTAATATCTTTTGAAAGAAATATGTTTCCAGACGTTTCTGGAAGATTATAAAATAGTTAGAAGAAAATCTACCTAAAATATCAGTCTCCAACTTGTCACCGACCATGATGCACTCCTCGGGTCTTACTTTAAGAAAATGGCACGCCTTTTGAAATATTTCTGCTTCTGGTTTCTCCCACGGCAGATCACCGGATACTAGGATAATATCAAAGTATTGCTCCAAAGACAGCTTTTGTATCTTCTCCCACTGAGCGTTCGACGGTCCATTCGTGATGAGACCCAATAGATATTTCTTCCTGAATTGACGCAGCATAGAAACTGTGCTTGGCGCCAGCATCATATAGTGATATCTTAAATAGAGCCATCTTTCGTAAACTTTTTTTGCTAGATGCGAATACTTGTAGCTCAGCGCTTTGTTCCAGAGGATGGTACGCCAAGCATCCAATGTGAGAGTCGCGTTGTCGGGACACTTTCTAAATTGCTTCAGATACGTAGCCGTTATCTTGGCGGACGCATCTTCCGGGATCCCATATTCCCGATTCAATTCCTCAGTCAACTGCAGGTAAACGTACAATGTTAGCTCTCTTTTATTATAATCATATGTTTTGTGATAAAGAATGATGAGTGAAGAACTAAAAATAAAAAGGAAAAGATGAGGATAAAAGCAATTTCCACACTCAATAAAAATGTGCACAAATGATCATCTTGCTTGTATTGCAGAATTTTTCCTCGTTAGAGAAAAAGAAATTAGAATTGTTAGCAAAGTGATTTCTTGATAGACAAGACATAAAGTAGAAGAGACAAATATTGAATGTGGAGTTCGTTAATTAACGAAGGTCTCAGGATGACAGGATACAGCGGTCAGTTAAGGATTTTTAGGACACTTAATTCATTATTAATGATTACCTAGAAAATGCATTGATTCATTGAAATACTCGAGCCGATTAGTGGACACTCGAAGTGGCATCCGCGGACGTTGCTGTAATCACAACAAAATGAGTTGTGCCAACAACAACAACAACATCATATGTTATTTTCCAAAGCCTATAAGTTGTAGCTAAAAGATTTCTGGATATTAAAACATGAAACTTGTCTTTGAAAAAGATTACAATGCATACATAGTTTGCAGTTCATTGTTTCAAAATTATTTTCGCTATCCAGTAATCTTTCTTTTAATACCTTTGTTAAAAATAACTTTATTAAGAACGTTAGGCACATAAAGTGAAAGTGGATGATGGTGATGAAATGAAGCGAACGCTTACAAAATTCTTCTATTTAATAGGAAACTATTTCTCTCATTACAAAATCTTTTCTCAAATTAAAACATCTTAGGATTATAGTAACATCAATACTATTACAATCTTCGCTTTCGCAATGTGGCAAAGTAAAAAGAAGTACATCTGATAATAACACACACATACAAACGAAATGTATATATTAAAGTCTCATGTATCTCTGTATACATGATTTACTTAAGAGTTCCTTCGAGCGATAAGTTTCTTAGTTTTCTTGCTTGCCAGGAAACTATTTCCAGACGTGATGCTGTCTAAATATACACTGGACTACGCGCATATACGTATTTCAAATATCGTATGCAGGAGAGACGCGTAAAATAATAAATTTAAGTCGCAAAATACTACAGACTATTTTACAAAGATCTTAAGTCTTTATAGTTCAAAAGTTCGATTAATTGTTCGCCTCGCTTAATTAATTCTTCACTACTTCCGCTATAATTCCGCATAATTTTTTTACATCGCTCGCGCAATATAAAATCGAAAAACTATACAATAATGTTCTCATTGCTCAATCCTAATCTCCAAAGAGGCGTTTTCCAAGCTCCATCATGCGATGATTTCGACAGACAGTTAACGCGCCGCATTTTTTCAACACTGATGCGACGTTATCGTCAGCCTTCACCAAATGACACAGCAGATCCTCGAAGGCTGACTTGACGTTCGGTTCCAGACCGCCAATCTTCACTCGTTTCAGCGTCTCGATGATCTCCTCCGCCCAGCCGGATTCTATCGTAAATTGCGACAACCAGGGTATCACTTGCAGCACGCCAGACATCGTCTGCATCCCCAGGAACCAGAGCTCCATCAGTTCCATCCAGTGTTCCTTGTAAGACATGGAAACTACCAGTTCAGTAGGATCGTTGCTTTCATCGATAATGTACGCATCCCACAGGAATCTTATGGTGGCCTGAATGTAACGGCATATCGAGAAGTCGGTTTTCTTGATACGTTTTGCCTGTTGCTTCATTAATAACAAGCCTAAGACCGCCAGATGACCGTGCAGCACCAGATTCTCCGGGATCTGCTTTAGCTCCGGCAGATTGTTGTAGATGAACTTCAGCAGCGAAATGAATGTCGGCGATTCCTCCACCAATTTTGCCTCCAGCACGGTGATGTTCATCAAGACGTTGCAGATGGACACCATCGCGGTTCTAGAATCCTTCATTTCCTCCAGAATATGCAGATCCAGCTCCTCCGTGCGATTGCCATCTTGCAGAAGTTTCAGACGCTCCGATCTCGGCACCGGCGGCTTCTTGTAGTGTACGATGGTCCAATGATAGGAGAGGCACTCGAACAAGATTTCGTCTTGCTTATGCTGAAGAAGAATCTTTCTGGCGGGCTCTTCCACGGCCAGATAGCATAGAGCAGGCAATAATAGTCTCAATATGTCGATCTCGCTTATTGGATCGTGAACGGTTGGTTCTCCAGACGACGTTCCTTCATCCGCTTTAGCTTTACATTTGACTTTCTCGGCTAATTTCCTGTTTCGATGCGCGTAAAAGGTATCGTTAGCTACCGTTAGCACGTATGGTAACACGGCGTAAACTTGCGGACGCATCGCGCTCGTTTCTTGCGCCATCCAAGCTGTGAGTACCCTGACAACGGCGCATACGAATAGCTTCTCTTTCACATTCGTCAACGTTTTCATCTTTGATACGGAACTCAGTAGACCGATAACAGCCGCGAAGGCGCCCTTCAAGGCCGTGTATAAAGACTGCTTTTCTTTCTGCTCCAAATCCAGCTGATCTGTAACGATGTAGCTGATTGAGATCTCGAGAATAATAAAGCAAGCCGTGATCAAATCGCTATTCTCAAGCACAGCTTTAAGCTGTTTGTCCTCTAACTGCATTCGGACCTCAATCGACGCCAATTGAATGAGCAGAAGGAAGAATATCTTTGGTTTTTCCTTGTCGGACATGGCCCAATCCGCTCCCAACAAATCTATCATTACAGACGCGAGTTTCAAAGCTGGATCCCGTTGCTTTTTGCCTATTTTCGATCCCAGAATATCGCTCAGACCTTTATGAATGCTCAACGGCCAAGATTCTTGATTTGCGTTCGATATCACTTCCTTTCTGCAGGATTGCAATAAAGCCTGTAGAATGGCGCATAGCTCGAATTTTCTCTCCGTATGATCAGTTTCAAAGTCTAAAGCTATCTTATTCGTTATAGCGTGGAAGGGCTGAGTATCTGTTGGATTCCAAGCTTCCGGTCCAAACGTACTGACCAACGTGACTAGAATATTTAAAGCCTCGTCCGTCTGAAAGGTCTTCTCCGCGTATATGTCGCACATCTTTGGAATCGCTTTTTGTTCGAGCAACGCTTTCTGCCCAGGAGGATACTGTGCGATACACTGCAAGCAAGTGTAAGCCTCACTGACGATGATTAGCATGTCGTCTGGCGCATCCTCGTCAGCCTGAGACACTATCCCCAGGAGCGCCGGGATATGTCCCACCATATCGGGATGAGAGGCCAATTCGGGATCTGTGCAGAACGCGGAAAGAATGGACAACGCCACTGATTGGTAGACTTGCGGTGGACAGTCCACAGGGACGCTTGTGCTGGACAACAGCTTCTTGAGAAACTTAGCTCCGATGGCTTCGAAGAGCATTCTCTTGGCAGCAGAGTTGCAATCCTTGCCTTTCACCAGCTTGGTGACCATGAACAGCGCGGCGAACTTTTCCGAGTCGGTGTCCACCGCCCTTAGCACAGCCACGCACTTCGTGACACCCTCCGGGATACTCATGACGTTCGACTGTTTAGAAAGAAGTAAAAAGGAAGAAAAGAACGTGAATTGTCTCTGATGAAGTCAAAGACCGGCGGTACACGTTTGATACTACTGCGGTATCTCGATGTCGTCGATGTGTGTCCACGTCGAAGGAAAGCAATTTCCGAAACCGTGCGGTTCTAAGAGGCGTCGGACCGGCTGTCGCGCTGTCCGTCGCGTATCATAGTTCAGAGCCAACTGGCAGAGTTCCCAGAACGGTCCTCTCGCTGCCTAGCCTTGCCCTTTGACACACTCACCGAGGTAGCCGAAAATAACTAGTGGAGGATGCGGAACACGTGCGCGTGCCTGCCGCTGGCAGCTGCTCCGTCATTAAAACTATCTCTTTGAAGTGTATCCGGGAATTCCGTCCCGAGGCGTGTCGGTAACCTTAAAACTATCTCGGTTAATAATGTCGGAACAATGCATTAAATACAGTGATCGATCAATCAGTTAGAATGTTTCCTGAATCATCTCCATACGCAACAACAACAAAACATATTGTCACACGACGCAAGTTTCCCGTTAGGAACATTTCTTGGTTAGAAATATTTTTCTCGATCTCGACCAGGCATATATCTCGACTGGTCGATTTCGCGACCAACTTCGTGGACTTCGCACCGCTTTGCACAATGCATGATACGAGGAAAGTCCCATCGGCCGTCCACGTTTAGCTGCACTCTTCTGCACTTTTCCGCGCCCAGCGAGGCGGAGGGATCACAACGCTTCGCTAGGGAGAGACGTGGAAAGGCGAGGAAAGCACGACTAAAACGAGGAGATTTAAAATCTCTTCGCGAGAATCTGCGCGAAAATCCGCGCGAGGGTGCGAAATACGGCGCCGAGAATAGCCTGGAACGGCCATCGCGTCGCAAAGAAAGCGCTCTATATCGGGGAATCGGCTCGTATTACATACGGGACGGGGAGAAGGGAGAGCGACTTCTATTCTTGCGACGCGAGTGGCAAAGCGTCGTGGGAGAGGAGTGCGACTTCTCGCGAGGAGCTTAGCACGCTCGCCCAATTTCAACGGCGGCAATCGGTCTGCTCTCGCACTAGGAAAAACGGGCTGAATCGCTTATCAGATTCGGGGGGGGGTGGTGGGGGTGGGGGGAAAAAAGGTTAATTCTTTAGGTAGTCTTAGATTAAGACGTGATCCTCCCGTACCTTGCGGCAAGTCTGACTGTCCGCTCTCCTGGTTTCCACGAGAGTATTGTCCAAATCGAAGAAGACGGCACTCAGGGACGCGCTGGATGAGAAGGACCGTGAATTACGTCGCTCGCGGAATGCAGCTTCCATCGCCATTCCCTATGACAGTGTAACGGCAGCGCCGATCGAGCGCACAAAGTGCCACAAAGAGCGCGGAAGATCGCGCTACCTCATTATCAATTAGCATATTGGTATCATGAACTGAAAAGTTACCTGATCGACCACGGCTCGCGCAATTGCGGTACAAATTAAGGTTGGGAGTGGCATGAAGTATGTCTTAAAAGCGAGCTTAAGGCAGCCATGTTTGTGTGTTGTACAAAAGAAAAAAAATATAACGATTCGTCTCCCTGTGACAGTCGGAAATTTCGATAAAAGGAATTTTAAAAAGCAATATAGGATACTGCTATGCTACAAATGCTAGAAGCAATTTTTGATTGGTCTATTTGTAAAATTAATTTTTTTAAGACCTGGTTGCATCAACGTTGTTTTGACCAGATATTATTAAAGACAACCCTTTTCAAATTTTCGACGGTATAAAAAGGACCCCAAGGGCCCGGAGTTGAAGAACGCTAACATTATCAACAATTATATTATATTATATTAATATAAATTTGCTATTATTAACATAAATATTTAACATTATTAAATTCATGATTTTTTATTACATAAATGTTCCATAAATAAATATGCATATTTGTAAAGCTGTAATATCCTATATATTGTAGAAAAATTATAATTTTTTTCTCTGCAGTTATCATCTCTGTTGATCTCAAATCAAACTTTGACGATAATACTGAAATCACAATTTTAAAGAAAAATCGAGAATTATTCTAAATGCATAAATACGTCTGTTAACTAATAAATCATAAAGTAAGTACAATATTATCAGTTTTAAACTCTGATGTCATGTTACAATCACAAGAGATCGACGCATAATGTGATCGATACGGCATACAGATATGCCAAAACATTGTACGTTGACATAGGACTACGACTCACGATTCGCGACTCGGTTACGACCATTATTGTACTGAGGCCATTATTGTACCCTAAAGCCCATATTAGACTACCGTTTCTGCAACCTGACTCTGACTGAAGTCAACTCTGGCTATTTTCCAGCTAAAACACAGAGACGTGACACTGGGTGCTTTCCAGCAAGAACACAGTCAGACACAGTGTAACACAATGAATTATTATATCCTTGTTGTTTGCCTACGTTAAAAAAGGACAAAACGATTCACTGTATTACTCAATGTCTGATTGTGTCCTTGCTGGAAAGCACCCACTGTGTTTCACTGTGTGAAGTACTTTGGAACGCAGTTTAGTTTTATAATGTAACACCAAAATACTTTGCAGTCTTCCATTCTATTTTTATATTTAACGTATCAATAATACATTTATGATTTTTATTTAGATTTAAGTTATAATTTTAGTTTATTTTACTCTTAAAAGTCCTCTACATAAAAGTCGTAGAAGGTTGTCGTAGAAGGAGTCTTAAGTCGTAAAAAACTGACCAATTCTAATCGAATATTCTCCTTATATTTAATTATGATTGATTGGTTTTCTACGACTTAAAACTCCACGATCGTTTATGACTTCTATGGCTATGTATGTCTACGACCCTTTAATTGTGTCGTTAATCGCGCACGAACTTCAAGCATTAATGTAGAAAGGTGGTCACTTCTCATTTGTAAAAATTTCCGAGGGAACGAATCAAAGTCCTTGGGTGTACGGTAGGTCACAGAAAGTTTGCAACACTTTTTTTCTGATGGGTTTCGGAATACAACTTACTTACCGAGCGATTGGTTCTTATTCGTGGAATGAATTCTACTCCACAAATAAGAACCAATCGCTTGGTGAGTAGGCTCATTCCGAAACCCATCGAAAAAAGAGTGTTGCTACCTTTTAGTACAGTATATGGATGTACAATCAGGATATACAAGCAGCGTCGGCACCTTTGATCTTTTTCAGACGAGTTTTCAGAGTCCACCATGTCTTTGGTGATCAAATACCGTATCAATAGTATTAGGAATCACCGCCTATACTTAACAAAAAAAAGAAGATAAAAAAATCTTAACTTTTCAAAACCTTTCACCAAATCGGTGATCAATCAGATACATCCACGCACAGTCACGTTGCTTCATAAAATTAATAGCTGTAATCAGATATTCAGGAGACATGGTGATGTAAATGTAGCGATATGTCATGGCGCGATTGCAGTAACGGAGAAACTGGGTTCTCTGCATTAATCGAGATTGGTGCCATCAAAAACATGGCCGCTAATAATGCGCAAGCAAATGTGCGGCTGAATAGAAAACGGAGTCTCTACTGTTTATCTTTATACTGTGCTTTTTTTTAGTCCATGACTGCACGTACAAAACTGTCCGAAGAATATCGAGTGAACCAACATCGAGAACCAATCAGAAATTGTGTCCGCTTTCGCTAAACTCTGATTATAGGATCTTTAGACGCTGCCATGTAACCGGCTGTTTTAGCGACAAAAATCATCACGTGATCAAATGGCCGTTTAATATTCGTCAATTTTGACCACGTGATTCTTTTTGTCGCTGAAACAGCGACCGGTTTGAGCAGCTCGTGAAAATTTACCTTTATACGTGACACTTTGGTGTGTTTTAGCGCAAAAGCACGTTCAAATTTGAAGTAACGACGTTAACCTCAAATAAGGTGTTTTTCGGCGCTTAATATCATCTGCGATCAATCGTAATGGAAGCGACCGCATCAACAGTGAGTATCAATGCGGATGAGGATTTGGATGATTTCACTCCGGCAAAATTGGTTAAAACATTAGAGGTAAGTCATGCTGTACGAATCTACCGACAGGATTATGTGTCGTCATGTTCGTACACGTTCAAACACGTCTGTCATATTTGTCTTATGCTTTGTTACTCGTCGCGCAGAAAAATGGCATCACAGCTGGAGATATTAAGAAGCTCCAAGATGCCGGTTATTACACCGTCGAGGCAGTGGCCTACGCGACCAGAAAGGATCTCTTGGCGATCAAGGGCATCAGTGAAGCTAAAGCAGATAAATTGCAGCTGGAGGCCTCCAAGATGGTTATGATGGGCTTTAAGAGCGCCACGGAGGTACATCAAACACGGGCGAATATCGTTTATATCACCACAGGTTCCAAGGAATTGGACAAGCTATTAGGTGGAGGAATAGAAACTGGCTCTATCACAGAGATCTTTGGAGAGTTCAGATCAGGAAAGTCTCAGCTGTGTCACACTCTCGCTGTGAACTGTCAGTTACCTATCAGCATGGGTGGCGCAGAGGGCAAGTGTCTTTATATAGATACAGAAAATACTTTTAGACCAGAAAGATTAATAGCAGTGGCAGAAAAGTACAAGATCAATGGACAGTCAGTTCTTGATAACGTCGCTTGTGCAAGAGCGTTCAACACTGATCACCAGACTAAGTTGTTGCTTCTAGCCAGTGCCATGATGACAGAGGCAAGATACGCCCTCTTGATAGTCGACAGTGCGACCGGTTTATATAGAACTGATTACACTGGCAGGGGTGAATTATCAGCTAGACAAGTCCATCTAGGAAGATTCCTTAGAATGCTGTTGCGACTGGCAGATGAACATGGAATAGCTGTGGTTATAACAAATCAGGTGGTTGCACAAGTCGACGGTGCCGCTAGTATGTTCGGTGGTGATCAGAAAAAACCGATTGGTGGTCACATTTTAGCACATTCAAGCACAACGAGATTGTACTTGCGTAAAGGCAGAGGGGAAACTAGGATATGCAAGATATATGATTCACCGTGTTTACCAGAGAGTGAGGCGACATTTGCCATAAATCCAGATGGCATAGGCGATGTAAAAGAATAAGTTTGAACTGAAAAGTTAAAATAAAAACGAATATAAATTATTACACAATGATTTGTTTTTAAGATAACTGACAAATGTATCTCAGCATTGGATATCAACTTATTTTTGTTAGGGTGAAGTTAAATAAAAGAACAAATGTTTCTCTCACGCGCGTTGGATAATGTTAATTCACGTATCTTAAAATAATTGAAGAGTTCAAGAAAAGACAATAAATTCTACGCAGTCGAAGTTAATTGTTAAGTTAGTTAAGGGATAGATCATATGTACAGTATACTTTTTAAATATTAGCCTAATATCTTTCTTACAAAACTTTATATAATATTATATTTCAAAGCTTTAATAAATGTAAGACAATAAATGCACTTTTCTTAAACGTGATGGTTCTCTTTTATTATATAATTTGTGCAAAAGGTTTTTTTGTTAAAAATATTTTATTAATTAAGCTTCTAAAGAATAAGTATGAATAGTATATTTTTCAAATTATTTTAATTTACAGTATATCTTGACTATTTGAATTCCAATTTAATTCTAGCGATTTTAATGGTCAGACATTTAATTTTGGATGCTATTAACAGTTACATTGATTATTGGTTGGCAATTATTGAAATCATAGAGTTGGTACTCGTACTACTCGTACCTCTTTTGCATGACACTTCACATCAGTTTTCGATAATTCGAAGATTTGCCAGCCTGATGATCTCCGCTGTTGCTTTTTCACAAAATATCAGTGAAATCTACAACGGGTTATACTTATACAGTAATTCATAATATTTGTATAATAATTCATAATATTTGTCAAATCTGCTATTTTCTTGCCGCCTTTTTCGAGCTGTCATAAGCTGCTCTTGTATTTCTTCGAGTCGAAAAATACCGTTACAATTGCGTGAAGTTCGAATGATTTTGAATTTCACACTCATTCAACGAACGCGTAGAAAATTCCGAAACTTTCACGAAGTCTGGGCATAATTAAAGAATTTAAAAAAGGACAATGAATTCTGAGCAATCGAAGTTAATTGTTAAGTTAATTAAAAAAAATGTAAAAGGTATGTACATTATATGAAGAAAAATATACCTATAGTATATTTTTATTAATTAGAATGAAAATTCTCGTATATGTTCTAAACAAATTAAACAGAATTGTGGCTTATTTCGAGCTTATAATTAGAATGACTTTCAATTAATACAATTAGTATAAGTTACATAAATATAATATAATATCCTAAAAAATTAATCAAATAATGTAAAATACAAACACACACACACACACACATTTCGGCTTACAAAGCCTTCTTCAGTATTACAAAGCAAAAATATATTATTAAGTTACGAACCATATAAATAGATAACGAATATAATGAAATATTTAAAATATCATCAATGGTGATTATATAGAATTTGAATGTCAAAATGTGTTAAGACAGAATTATTCTTCATATCTTAAGTAATCTGTCTTAACACATTTTGACGTTCGAATTCTATATAATCACCACTGATGATATTTTAAATATTTCATTAAATATTTCAACATTATATTTGTTATCTATTTGGTTAACTTAATAATGTATTTTTGCTTTGTAACATTGAAAAAGACTTTTTAAGTCGAAACATTTGTATGTATTTACATTATTTGATTAATTTTGTTTTAGAATATTATATTATATTTATGTAACTTATGCTAATTGTATTAATTGAAAGTCATTTTAATTATAAGCTCGAAATAAGCCATGACTCTGTTTTATTTTTATTAATGTTTCTCTTGGTATATTTTTCTTAAAAAATTGGGATCAGATGCTCTAATTGCAGATGCGAATTATTTTATCGACTACTGAGCATATATAGATAAAGTTAAGGAAGTCTTAAATATAAGATCTAACTATGAATATGAGCCAAAGTAAGAATTTGTATATAGGTACTCCTTGTAACTTTCAAGAGCGATTCTCAAGCAGATGAATTGAGAACTCTATCAAGCGATAACGTCGCAGAGATGGTGAGTTTTTTTTGTGTGTGTATAAAGGGTATTTTTACACGAATGAGAGAATTATTTGGCTCTCCATTTCGAATAATTTAAAAAAAATCAATGACACTCTGAAAACAGAAATGGACTATTTACGACTAGTCTTTTTATCTAAAGATGAAATCACACGATGGTCGATTTCTGTTTGAATGATAACATGTATACAGTCATACCGTGTCTCTTGATACCTACTCTATTGTATGCTAGAATTCGTTCATGCATTCAGCGTTGCATGTTGCATATACATGATTTTTATATTTATTATGAATTACTTCATAGCTTATTTTCTTGCATGCACCAATTAAAAGAAACAATTACTAATTTCATAATTATTTGTCAAACTTCGGACTGTATGCATCAAAGCAAGCAAAACGGCATGCATGTGTACATGCATGCATGCTTATCATTCAAGAAATCGAGTTTCGTGTGATTCCATCTTAATATAACAATTTTATTATTAAATATTACTGCATTTTTATTATGCTAATTATATATAATTAGTATTATTATTTCGTGGATTGAAAAGATTTTAGAAAAGAAGGAATGCAGTAAAGGAAAAGTAAAATTGGGAAATAAAAAACTAGGAGACATCTAAAAGAAAATAAGAAGAGCAAAATAGTGCTGAAGAAGAATCTAAAGCTTCTATGTATGTATCATCTAATACACGAAACGTGGATAAGTATTTCAATGAAAATGAATAGAATTAGAACTATAAAGTCTACATTCAGAAGAGAATAAAAGAAAATTAAAGAGGAAGATTAGGAAAACGATATGCCATATTGCTGATTTAAGCAACTCGGATATTTTTCCCTAATATATTATCTAATTTGTCACCATTACATTCATCATAATTCTCCACGCAAACACACACACACACACACACACACACACACACACACACACACACACACACTAATACGCGACATAATTAATATAAAATGTACATTTTCTAAAAAAGTATATTTTCTAATAAAATAAAATTTTCTAAATGTTACATGTTATTATTACAATTTGAATACAAATTTTTTTAAATATTTTGTTTTGACATTTCATTTATCTTTACACGAAAGATGTTCAAAACCAAATATAATTGATTATAAGTGTAAAATAATGGCCTAAATTGTCTAAAATATTGTAAAAAGATAAATATATCAAATTACATTATTGAGCACATATGTGTGTATGTATATACATAAATACGTGTACATATTATATTAAAAGTATAATTCGAAAATATTGTCCATTTCATATCTTTCGTTAATTTTATTTTTCTAAAAATGGCATGTTATTCTATAATTCGTCTCATGTATGATAATTAACATCCCTGTTGATTAATTATAGATTTTCACAGCATCATTGATTCGCAATCGTAACTACGACGTTTCTATTGGCCACATTAATCGACAGGTTCGTAACAGGATAATTCAATTTACATAAGCGTTTGTTAGACGAGATCAGACTTTTAGTGTGTGTGTATACTATATATTCAAAAAAAATCTATAAAATTGTAAACTATAAAATATTAAGCTAATCAGTTCTTTTAATCGACACTATAATGTACACATATTTGTTCAGAATTTTAATAGAAGAAAGTATCACTTATCGATCACTTTGGAGGCACTAAGTGGCTTATAATTCAATCGGCTTTAATCCGGTCATGGATCCATAAGATTCACTGCGGAAGCCCGGAGATTTAATTGGTATTCCCCGAAAAGCATAGCCGCTAACCATTTATACTGCTCGTCTTTGGACGTGCCCGCCAAAATATTCCCGAAATATGGACTGTCCTTACATCTGAAAAATAATTGAACGTTATTCTACCAAGAAAATAATTGAACATTTATAGATATTAAATTATAATGCAAATGATAAATATTTGTTGATGTTATAATGACAAATTTATTATTACATCCATTGATAGAATTAGTAGACAGTATTTTTACCTCGTTGGCTTTTTGTTTTTTGTGATAAACGTGAGAGACCAGCTGTAAAGAAAGCACATCTAGTAAGTATTTTTTAAGAACTTTATTAAAATAATAATGTATAACTTTATGCCATATTTACCCCATCTGTGGATTGCGTTTAGGCTCATGTCCCAAGTACCAAATGATATCTTCTATCTTCCATTCATGAAGTTTCACGGAGCAAACCTTATCTTTATAACAAAAGAGCTTCGCCTGGCTGAATTCGAAGAGATAAGTTTTCAGGTTCTTTGTCTTGATGTCCGCAAATTTAAGTTCGCCGGAGATCGTCATAGGCGGCTTTACCTACACAGAGGAGCAGAAAGTGAGACCGAGAGAGGGAGAAAAAACGTAATTAATTTCAATTAGATCATATCCTGTTTTCGTAGCGCATGCGGGACGCGTCTTTCTCTTCACCTCTGTAATCACGCAATTTGATCCGTATAGAAGCTTACGCACGCTTTGTACAGCCTTGAACTCGTTTTGTTATTATAAATTTAGATCATGGGAATTCATAAGATAATCTTTGCATATGTGCTAGCAGCAATTTTACTGCGATCATCAAGAATGATGATCTGTTTTAACGAATTTTATCTGTTTTGTTTTTAATATGTACCAGAGGCACGATGTCCTTGTATAATCGGTCTTTTCTGAGGATGAGGATATTGTCCTTTCTATCATCCGAATCCCAGTATCCCCATCTCGCCACTGCTTCCAAGACACGTTCGTTATGATGCAACGGTCGCTCCAGCGCGCCGGACAGAGTATATTCCTCTAAACACAGCTCGTGAGACGGTAAGTTGGTTTTTTCAGCGAGTTCTCGACACACATCGAATGCGGTCTTCTGAGGTCCGATCTAATCAATTAATTATTTAAAAATAAATAAATGAAAAATTATATTTATAGCTATATTTTAATTTTTAGTAAGAATTCAAACAAATTGTGTTGGCAATATAGTATATAATAATTTATAATAGGTTTTTAATATATAGTACAATAGGTTTTGATCTGTAAATACACATAATTATAAAAAAAAATCCTTACTGTAACATTCACACACTCTCCATTCGGCGAAAGGATGTATATCCAGATTTTGAGATCTCCTGAGGGTGCACCTCGTAGTCCATTATTGGACACATGATGTTTTTCCAGAATCTCCAGCATCTTCGCTTCCTTAGCCAAATCAGCCGACGACAATTGGTAAAGTTTCGGATATAGTTTGATGAGATCACCGATGACCTTGATCTCCGTCCGGTTCCATTCCTCGGCGCTGTTCTCGCCGGCATGCATCAAAGTTGGACCCCAGACTGCCGAAAGATTTTCGACAGTCATCAGATTCCTGGCACTCTGCTGACTGAGGCCGTGAAGATGCGCTAGGATCCGACGAAGCGTCGCCGATGTTATGGGATTTAGAGTGGACAATAATTTTCGATAAGTCGCTACTCTATTTTCTTCGCTAGTCGATTCTATAAAAAGGGAAATATATACTATATATATAAGTTTTTATATTTTTTGCGTTAACGTTAATTTTTTCAAAATTATAATTAGTCATTTAATATCTTAGACATTGTTCCCGCGTCTATTTTGTATCGGTTAAGTCAATTTTGAACGGCTTACGTTTATTACCTGAGGCAAGGCAGAGCCGGTCATGTATATTAGCAGGAAACAGTGATTCCGGTAAATCCCGAAGAAATCTTCTAAGAACCGTGGCGACGTCGTGTTCTGAGTAGACATTTCGTGTTATTTGTGTTGCCCATGCATCTCGTCTGAAAGCCTCTAATAATTTTACAACAGCACTGCTTGATCCACTACGACGATAAATACCCTCTGTCATCATGCCTGAAAGATAAGATTTTGTAAGGCATTCAGTAGAATTACGACAATGCAATATCGTTTACAAACATATTTAATACAACGAACAGTCTCTAGTGGAATTTAATTATCATACAGGAAATATTTTGTTGCTATCATTAATTCTAACGATAGCGATAACGCGAATTTAAATGTCATTGTGATACATTATATAAAATATCCTGTAATTGATGTTATAAGAAAGAGATAATGATCTTATAAGAGAGAATAAGTGTTGAAAATTTTCTTTTTTTGGAAAGATTAATCTTAAAAATGAAGATCATCAGTTATAGGATATTATCGGACACATGTTTCCATAAAATTATCTTCGTCCAACGATACAAGATAATGATTCATCACCATGGGCATAGATAAAGTTGACGCATTTGTCCAAGATGACAGGCACGTTGTCCTGCGTAATCTGTTGCTGGTCTAAAGCAGGGCCGCAGTTCGTAGCTGCTTGATAAAGCGCATGTCGCCACGCGGTCGACTCGTGGGTTCCCGACGTGGCAATATGCAAGGCACCACTACCCCCGGCATCTACAACGACTACTGGAACAGTCCCGCACGCAGCAATTGGCCCTTCTTGATCTCGCAGTACTGCAATGTCACAATATTATAATTTCAATAAATAGTATGATAATAATAATAGAATCTTATTACGCGGGAATTAAATTTTAACAAGAATTCTTTATCTCTCTCTTTAAAAAGTAACAATGTTTTTAAATAACTTATTGATTAATATCAATGTAATATCGATGTAATGATTAATAACATTCGCGATCAGAACACATGTGTATATAATATGTATATGACTATTAGAATGACTAATTGTAAGACGTTGCATTTTTAATCGGACGGTTCGTATCGCATTAAACCGATAAGATAACCGAATTCATTTATTACCGCAATTAGGTCACGTTTTTCACATTTCAACATTAAGTGGGTCACGATAATTTCAACAATGAGTTGAAAAAAATTAAGGCTAAGGCAAGTCAATTGATATTGATCACACATGAACGAATACTGAGAAAGATACAACGAGAATAAATTGATTTAACAACGTAATATTAATTTATTAAAATAAGTTAAATTTTTTTTCTTATACATTTCATCTACTTTACATCACATATTTTGTTACATAGAGTATCTTATATTTGTGAGAGACTTTAATAATAGATCTTATATAATAGAAATATTGAATTACAAAATTTCAAATTTTTGTTTAACAATAAACTTACCAATGCAACGCGCTTTCCGTAGATCTACGTGTTCAAAGTTCACAGCATAATTCACAGCAGACTCCAAGGTTTTCGTGTAAGTCAGTATTCTTTGTTGCAAGAGAACCCAAGCTGGGAACCAAGTACCTGTTACACCTTCCTAAAGATAAAAATACAAAGGATACATTGTAATCGAAGAAAAATAGAAGATATGTTTCATATTTTTCAATTCAGTCAAAAGGAATTTAGCAATATACTGTGACAATGGAATCCGAAATATTCAGAACGTCCGCAAAATTGTAGAAAAGGAATTTGCATATCAAAGCATATAGGTTTCCGCTTTCGCAAGCGCGAAAACGTTTTTAACAGCAAACATTGAGAATTTTGTGGTATATCATATAATAATGGTATTTTCAAGTAAATTTCCAAACTTTAATGTTGAAATAATTCTATTTTAAATAATTTCTTAACATTACGCAGTTAAAAAAAATGTTAGAACCTACATTAACGAAAAAAGTATATCAAGTATATATCAATTCGACGTACCTTAAAATACGACTGATGTAAGCTTGCAAATTTATTATAATAGATTAATATAAGATTGTAGGACGTAATCAAAAAATATGTGAAAGTGAACGATTCTTGGTGATTAATTACACATCGAACTTTTCATACATTATTTTTACTAATTTTTATTAATTTGTTTTTGTGTTCAAAGATATTGATTTTATTACATTACTTTTAGATATATATACCTTTAAGTAAGCCCAACCTGCTCTGGTGAATTCAGCGGAGTACTTTGTGGGAAAAATCGGTGTGCTCGCTTCTAGGATTCTCTGAGCCCAAATTCGTCTCTCGGCAACACCTTTCGCATAGAAAATATGCACACTCGGTCTGCCCGCGCCACTAATCGCTATGCAATGCACCGTCTCGCTGTCCATGGTTCTGCACATTTTGTAATTATCTTCATCAAGTAATCACGATGACCAGCTGACGAGCTAGCTACATCTGATGTGCCAATCGTATGATGAGTCAAAGGGAAGTAAAGATACGTAGCGTTAAATACAGATTACACGCATTGACATATGAAGCGAAGAAAACTGCGCATTTAGGATCATGCTATTGCATTGGAAGTTAACAATTTCTCAAGAAAAGGTTGGTAAAAGAACTTATCATTGCGTTTATATGTATAATGTAGTATATATTTGCGATATACATGTATATTTATAATATTTAAATTATAATAAATAATTTAATTGTTTTTTCATATTATATATATGTTTGAACATTTTAGAGAAACGATCCTCTTTCGTGAAATCCTTTTCTTCTCATTTAACAAAGAAGACCTTGAGGCTTCTCTTGTAGAATAAGAGAG
>NW_017305408.1:2504485-2520490 GCF_001594115.1 Trachymyrmex septentrionalis
AAGCTTGGGGGAACGTCTGCATGGCATTAACATTTGGAGTTGGTTCGTAAATATGTACCAAACGAGTGAGTCACTTTATTATTCAGATAATAATGATAAATTAGTGAATTCGACTTAAAATTGTATTTTCTAATTTATAGCCGAAAAAAATATAAGAATTATATTTTATAATATCTGAATTATTGTATACAATAAATAGATTCACTATTGATAAATATTTTTATCCTGATAAATTGGATAAAGTTAATTGTTAATAATAAATTGAATAAAAGCGAATTTTGTAGAAGCTAGCTGGACGTAAAGAAATATTTAAAGTCATGAACAATCATTATACAATATTGTGTTTACGTAGTAAAATATCAGACTCACTTAACATCCTGAAGCAGATGAATACTGTGTACTGTCTCTAATTCCACGACCTCTTTCAGCGTAGACATGCTCTTGTCAGCGTAGAACGATAATTTCCGATCGAGCAACACTGCTGCTCTCGGCACGAGGTCCTTGGCCCTCTCAATACCCATTCCAGTCCTCCCACAGGAAAATAACGATATTTATTATTTCTAATTATAATACTCCAATCAATGCGGTCACTCAGTTTAAACGAACGATTGTTTAAACGTTAAAGTTAATCGCAATCGATTACTAAACGGAATCATTGAAATTTTTTTCTTCTATAATCTTTATTTTATAAATTTGTACTTTCTTTTAAGAATTTCTAAAAAAAAAATGTTTAATAATAATTTTTAATGCATAATCTTTTAAATTTGTAAATCAAGAAAATTTTCATTGAATTATTAGAAACAATTAAATTAGTCAATGATTTTTACCGTTCGATTTGTCAGCTTTGTAAAAAAAATTTCGGAGGACTCCATGAAATATATTTCTCGCACAAGTTCATATTACCTCTTACCTATATACTATTCCCCTATGTGTGACCGGATTGTGCGGAACGTTCACCTTCGGCCTCTCCATTCGCAGTGACCTCGGGCCGGATTCACCGATATGTTCGCGAGTCCTGGCTAACAGTTTACTACCACTCTTAACAAAACTGATCACATTAGGCTTGATAGCGTGCACCGTGGACTCCTGTCGCAGTTTCTTTAATTTTTGTATCACGCTCACTTTACGGTTGTCCTCGGCGAGCCTCGGTGTCGCCGAAGAAGAATTGGTAACATTCTCCTCGTCATTATTGGCAAGTGTCGTTGCTGTCACAGTCATACTCGCATTTGGTTGAGGAAGCGGAGGACCCTTCATAGAAGGCTTCCTGGGAGGAACAGCCGGCTGCTTTTTGGTCACCAAATGCGCCAGCTTTGGCAAGAGAGGCGGATTTTTGTTCGAAACTTGGACCGTATCTGGTTGTTCCACACCTTCTGCCACGTCATACTCGTTTTTGGGAAGGGAATCAAATCTCTTGGGTGGCTCCGGAGGTGTGATACCAGAATGTATCAATTCTTCGTCCTCTTGCTCCTCTTCGGCACTCTCACGAAATTCCAACGTACTATCGGCACTACTAGGCAAATCGTTGGTAGCCAACAAAGTCTCGAGCAACATCAAATCGTTGTTCTCGTAATTGCTATAAACGTTTTCCTCTTCGGAAGTCTTCGCGAATGGATCGAACTCAAAAAGTACAGACTTGCTGCTTTGTACTCTGGTGTCCGAAGGACTCGTCGTCGGTTCTTGTCGACAATCGGCTTTCGGCGGCGATAGATTCTCATAGAGAGAATTTTGAATGGAAGCTTGGCTTTCGAAGGACGCACAAGAAGTTCGATCTACTGGCGAAATTTTCCTCTCGAAGGATTTCTCCAAGCTTTCTTCTTCTACGTTGGATATCCTATCCGCTTCATCGATATTCTCAGCTTTCGTGCCTGGTGTAGCATCATAAAAAGTCCAAGAATCCGATCTTGATAGCCTTTTGGTAGACGTTTCAGATTTGTCGAGCGATAGACTTGCGTTGACATCAGACAAGTTCAGACTTTGGTCGGAATCACTAGCCTGTTTGAAGAAGATGGATTTAAGAAGGGTAAGATTCACACATTTGTTTGTCAATATAATGCGACAATAATTCCAACGCTTAAAAATAAAACTGATCATATTGAGAATAACAAATCAGAATATAATAATAGTAATATGTTTTATTGCAGAATTATATGAAGAGTAAAGAGTGTGATCTGATTTTACCTGATTTCGCGAGAACCCGAGGACATTGAAGTCGGGAAAATCTCGCTCGATCTTGTCGGACACCGTAGAACTGAGTGTGTCGTATCGGCTGCTACTTCCCGACGTGACGGATTGCAATTCGTCGTAGATAGATTCGTCCGGAAGCGGGGGTGGCGGATAAACCGGAGGCGGCGGGCTGTGTCTGCCACCGGTGGATAGATCCTCCTCATTCTTCACGCTCCTCAGATTCCCGCTCAAAGGACTATAAAATGAGATGCTGCTGAAGATGTTGTCGGCCGGCATGGACACGCATCTATCCTCCTCAACTGGATCTTTGAGTTTCTTCTGGACACCGCCTTGGCTGACTACGTCGTCCTGATTCAAAGATGATAGTCGCCGAGTCAACAAATTCTTTACCGACTTCTCCAGCCGAATACTGGCGTTTCGCGTGCTGGAAATAACGGCACGTCCCTTCACCGTCATCTTCTCTGAGATCTCATCCTTCAATTGACGCGAGCTCGTACTGAGGCTGCGGAAAAACTCGTGGTTGCCGCGACTATTTTCGCTGGTGCTACTGGTTGATCTTAAATCGTCGCTCTTCTCGGATTGACTCGATTCGCTGGTTGGACTGCTAGAATGAGTCGATGGCAAGGTGGTCATCGGCAAGAGTCTTCGGGGCGCCGGTATCGGTCTGCTCTCAGTTATGACTGATCGCGGCTTTGGTATCGGCTTCACCTCCATCATGGAGATTGATTCTTCCACAGTAATGTCACTCTATAGTAAGATAATTTTAGATCTTCTCTGATGTTAACCCATTGATTCTAAGACATATAAAAGTTCCTCTAATTCTTCATAGTTCGAATTAGTGCAAGCTTAAGTTGAAAATTTATTTTCTTTCAATTTATCAGAGTGCCTAAATATATTTAAAGTAATATATAGAATAACAATTGAATAATTCGATTGTTCAGCTAATAGTAATGTTAAAAGCGGACAACTCCAATTTTTATAATTTTTTTTTTTCCTTCTATTATCACGAGTTCTAATTCTCGTAAAAGAGATGCGCTTTCTAGAACTTCTTCAATGAAAAATGTGTTTTCCTAGTGCCGCTATCAACCAGGCCTATTATTTGTTTTCAGGTTTAATCAAATTGTTATTTCTCCGTACTGAGCGCGTGACAAAACAAACGAGCGACGCAAACAGAAAGGAAATTATGAATTGTCCCAGTGTGAGTCATCGTTCCGAAAGCCGATACTGTCGCCCATAGTTTCCGGCTAGTATTTCAACTGACCGACGAGTGAATATCACATCTATCATTCCATATTTGTACTTTAACTCTTGCGCCAGACATCGAGCATTATCGCATCTTGCCCCTATCACCTTCGGTAGCACTTCAAACGTAAGTATGCATTTGTGTGGGGAACGTTACATAAAAATGGATTCTCCAAGCAACTCAAATGTATATAAGTGTCGGGGCAAAGCAATAAGTCGCGATAACGTTAAAAAGACACTTAAAGCGAATTGTAACTGCTATTTTGACATCATATTGATGTCATAATAATTTGTGTTCTGCTTGGGTACGTTTAAAATACAGAGTTTTCACGCTGATATTGTGTTATATATATTATTTATCTTCTTTTTGTTTTTCTCTCGTTTAAATATTACGAAAACTGAGAAAAGAGGAGAGACTGAGAATGCAGAGGAAGATGCGGAAATACGTGCAGTCATGAAAAACATCTATCATGGAATAAAGAAGTGACGTTATCCGGATGCGCTGTTCCAATAAAAATTATGATTCACGGTCACATGATCATCAAATCTACCAGTTTCTCGAATTCTTCGTGAAATTTATAGTACTAACTTATCTTTTAACCTTATCTTTAAAAGGTCTACATTTCTTCGAGATAAGAAAGCACGAATTTCAAGTAGAAAGAAAAAAGTGTTAAAGCAACGAACAACCGATTAAGGTAACGATAATTTTCTAAATATCAAATAAATTTCTTCTAACTGTAACTGATGTTACATGTCATGCAATTTTTACAGCCATTTTAGGTGGGTAATAAATTATATAATTACCACAAGGCAATGTTTGTCAGATATCAGTCCGTCTATTTCAGATACGTAGTTCATTATGAAACATCTAGAAAGCATTGCATTGATGTGTAAATAACAACGCATCATGTGAGCTCCGCAATGAAACTCTAGCGAACGCGACAGTTTGCGCACACGCTATCAGTAATTATTATTCTCACACCAGAAACACCTGTTTTCATGCTTTGCCGACGAGAAATTTATGTTGATGTTTTTCTATGCGAATTGAAGCTAATTCAATGAAATAAAAATAAGATTCTTTAGGTAATGTATGTTTTGTAGCGTCGCGCGTTCAAAAATTACATTACATATTCCTTTTATCAGAATGGAACATATTCATTTTATCAGAAACACAATCAGTGTTTTCAAGAATCATAGTGCAGATAATTCTGTTGTTTGTCTGTCAGCGACACAGGTCAAAAACCTACCTCGTCGTTACTGTCACGGTACCGGTTGTCCCTTCCTGCGGCTCTTCCTTTTCACGAATCACCGCTCCCGTTTATATTAGCAGTAAGTCCACTATCTAAAATTACAACATTTCATTTCTTCTTCGTAAAAGTTTCTTTCGCGCTTAAAGCTATGCGGGTTCCATATTTCCGGATCGTTCATCTAAATTCCGTCCATGATGTGGGTTCACTATTTCTTTTCATTAACACGTGACTCATTACTCGTGCACTCACTCGCATACATAAATATTACGTACATTATCTGCAAGTTTTTACAATTCGTATTTATTCATACAAATACAGCGCATTTACACGAATGAATCATAAATGGTAATGAATACAATGAAGTAATAATACTTTTTTTTTTTTTCTACAATTGTAAGAGTAAATGGTGAATTTTTCTTGAAGATAGAAAAACATTTGATAATTGATGCCAGTGATTATTCTTGTAAACGATATACATTGGCTGCTTTTTTAATATATAAAATTTTAACGTCAAAATTTTTCCTTTCAGGTCGAAAAACGAATTTCTATGAGAAATGCGAGCCTAGTACGCGCCGACCGAGAGGATTAATGAGTTAAAGAGACACTTTGCGCGCGCGGCAACGAGCGGAGAAAGACGCGCGCGGGTGCTTCAACGTACATATACGTTGATGGGCACAGATATACACAAACACAATGAGCGAACTGTAGATTTCACAGTTTGCGAGCGCAGGCCTTCGCCTTTCTCCTCGTGGCAGCCCGACGGTTTTGGAGTATATTTTTATAAAGTGCTTTTCGAACTCCGATACTCGATTGCGTTTTACCAAGTCCGAATTTTGATTTTTGTGTAGAATTGCCTAACATGTATATACGTAAAGATAAAGTCGACATGAGAAACGATAAGATAAACGGGCTGAGCGTCACGTTCTCGCCCACCCGACGGCACAGCTCGTGCCTTTGCACTGACGCGGCTCCACTCTTCGTATAGTCTCCGTTGCTCATACATCTATAGTTGTTGCTCCTCTCGGTGGTGGAAAGAAACCGGAGAAGGGGAACAGGCCAACGCCATCGACACCAATTTCAACGGCCACCAATGCAACTGCACATGGAATGTGTTATTCATTTTGTAGCTAAACTACTTTATTCATAAAGTCGTATAATGCAGAACGCGAAAATCCGCGAATTAATTGAATAGATTGCGTTATTCGATGTTGTGGAAGTCAGATGTTCGCTACTCTTGCAAATTTGCTTCAAAAAAATTAAAAAAAAAAAAAAAGAAAAACCATTGTGCGATATGAATTACCATCTACCTGCGTTCTCTCTCTTTTTTATTAATGATCTCTTTTTTATTAATAATCTCAATACTTTTACCGATATTGATAAGAATGTTTTTCTGACTCTTTGAATTCTGATATAACTGACTCGCAAGGCACTACACATATGATATGAAGAATATAATACCATAGATATTTTTATAGCGATGTTTTAATATTACTGCAACATTGAAAATGACTCGAGCGGAGTCAAAACGTTTATTTTGTCGTTTTGTAATTTATGATTGAATTTTAATTTAATTAAAGTTTGTTACTACATTACTGGCTCTTTGCCCTTCTTTTGCATATATTTGTTTTATACTTACAGAGCCTTATTATTATTTATTAATTGAATAGATATAGAATCTCACATTAAAAGATTATATAAAATAATTAAATTTTTTTTTATGATATATTGGTCTGTGAATAATTCATGCTTTTGAATATTTAATTCTATAAGATTAATTTTATATATATATATATCTTACTTAATAAAGTAAAAATATTTAATTTACAGATCCAGCGTCAAATACTGTGAATCATTTCAACTGATATTTAACTTAAAGGAAAAAGAAGTAATAACTGCACGTGCCATGTAAAGTACAGAAATTTAATAAAATGGTAGACGAGGAGAAGTATTGTCCTACGAAGAATATTTTAATGAAACCTTTATTAAGATTTTTATCATGCCAAAGACAAATGACGACTTTGGCTATACAAACAGGTAAACGTTTTCCCGGCGAGAGTCCTCCATGCAGGTGCAAATTATACAAATATATTGCTATGGAATTTTACAGATTAATATTAAAAAACGCAATAAAATTGCATAGACAAATTTGATATCACAGAATAACAATACAAAGAAAATGCTTATTTATGTATATGCTTACTAAGTTGTTAAATCATATTTTTACTTATAAAAATATAATTTCTTCTTTCTAAATGGCAACTTATTTTACATGACTATATAAGTACCATACTACTTTCAATTATGATATTTAATTAGATATTTTATTAAATTAATACGATTTTAACATGTAATTGAAATGTAGCATCATCAATTACACCTGCATTATCAAGCGACTTGTGCACGGGTATCTCTACTATCTTAAATCACAATGGTGACGACAAGTTTAACTATTTCGTTAATTAGTTCCTTAAGATTGATCGTTACATATAAGCAGATACGCACGCACGAACACACGTTTTAGCAGCCGTATACATAAAAACGCGTGATGAAACGATTCGATGACTGCCGATGATGTTCTTGGCGAATATTCAATGACAATATTGCATCACGAATTGAAAAAGTAATTAGAATTGTCAATAAATCTTGGGATTGTAATTAAAATAGACGATAATTATAATGAATATTTCTTTTAATTTTAACCAAAATTATCTTTGCTATGGAATGATTAAAAAGGAAATCAAAACAAATCGGGAATAAATAAATGGAAAGAAGATTTATATAATTTTACGAAATTAAAAATATTTACTGCAAGATTATATTTTTGCGAACAACGCGCGGTGATTTCTAGCTGTCTAAAGATCATCGGTATTCACTATCGAGAATCACACGAGAAAATTATATTCCCGCAGAGCGACTCGCTTTTATTATATAATTCTCCTTACCGTCGTAAGATTAATTTACCACGATCGATTTTAGAGTTGATCGCGCAAACCCGTAAAGAGTACCTACGTTTTCGGCGTGACGTCGAATGCTTAGGCCATAAAATCGTAAAAAAATATTCAAGCGCGAGTTCGTAGGCGAGTATTTGGTATGGACTGCCTCTGATTTTATTTTCTTTTTTTTTTTGTTCCTTCGAGGGGTCGAGGCAAAAATTGGAACGCGCGTTTACTTTCGTATACTTTACAGAAAAGAGTGAGATCGCTCGCGGTTTCCAGTCCAATCGGAATCGTGAGTGCGTGCGTTGCGTAACGGCCATGTTTTTTTTTTTTTTCGTTTTTAATTTATAAAGAGGAACGATCGACGGAATATCTACTATTACGTTGGAACACAGAGAGACAATCGTTAAACAATGCGATCAGCCCTGAACCGATAACGCAATTTTGCGTAAAATCTTATGATGGAAATCAGCAAACTATGTAATCCTGTTTCTACACATTTATATATTTTTGAATAATCTATGGAAGAATAATCTATGGTCAAATTACATATGGTCATAATTAAATCATTTTCAACTAATTGAGCAGTGATTTCTCGCTTATTTTTTTAATGAATTGGTCCATGTACAACAAAAATATGTTTTTTTTTGTAATTGAACATTCTTAATTGACAGAGAGATCATAGAAACCAACGTTTTGCGAAATTTATCGGATAAGGGCTGAAATAAATGACTCACAATCCTCCTCTCTTCGCTTTTATCCAAATTAATAATAGCTTTTTGACACCCCGTACCAATCTATTTTGCAAATAAAAAAATATCTGATTTCTATTAGAAACCCTAATTATATTGATAAATATATTTATGTGAAGAAAATAATAGCAAATTTTTAAGTTATCAAATTCATGAAATATAGCTTTCAAATCTGTAATATTACAGATTATTACAATCTTAGCGTAGGCGAAGCGTATCAAATTAAAAATTGATATTTTATATATATATATATAGTAATAAGATTTTAATAATTAATCCGGTCATGGCGACGGATACGAGGCATCGTGAATCTGCCATGTAATTCGAAATCGTCGAACTACAGTAATAGTTCTTCGAAATCGTTCACGACTGTAATATGTGATTCAAGAGCATAGGATAAAGAGACAGTGAGAGAGAGAAAGACAATGACATAGAAAGTTTAAGAGATTAATTCGAGGAAAAAATCTTTAGGCACACTCACACACATACACGTACATTTATATAATTATATATTTGTGTGTATATATTATGCGTAGAGCGCAAGAGTCTTTATTTTTTGGTAAGCAAAACGTGGCTTCGCACTTTTATTCGAATTCCTGCCAGAGTCAGCAAGGGTGACGTGATTTGTTCCTTTTTTAATTCTTTGCGCTTGAACATTATTTACAGAAGAGTAAAACTGAAAAAATAATTAAATGTGTAAATAAAAATCTATATAATTTGTAAAAATATAAAATCATATCAATATATTACTTATATTTTTTCTTGACTTATTGTTAGATAATTGTTAGTGCTCTCGATTTATTACAAAATATCATTTACTCCCTGTAAAACTTCTAAAATTTGATATAAACAATGACATTAAAAAAAAAAAAGATTGAATTAGCGCAAAGAATTAATCTATAAAAATTACACATCTATTTTTCGTATTAATTCCGATCAGATTTCGACAATGTCGATTTTCTAATCGCTTTGTACTTGCTCAGCCGATCAATATATTGCAGAAAAAATGTCATAATGCGAATATTCAGATCACCCTCGTAACGCCACCACCCCTCAGTACATGGACTCTTAAAATTGCTTATTTTTCTTTGTTCTTCGTACATTTTCGCGCAGTAGTTAGTTAATTATAATGTAATCGTTATGTCATAATTTAATAGCAAATATATTATCACATTTAGATTGTATTAATTTTTAAGATGACCGACCGGACGTTCCTCAACGAAGTTTTCGTCGTCTCGCAACTTTTGTACCGAATAAAAAAGTCTATTAATGCCCAATCATTTTACATTATATTTTTCAGTATTTAGTTTTTTTTTTTTCTATAACAGGAGTAACGGCAACTATAATCACTTACGAATACAAATGAAAATACTGCGAAGCTCCATTTGGAATACGTTACTTTCGATAAAATGTGACACCAGTTTCAAGCAACCGCACTGTCATCAAAAGGTTAATAACTTTGCATTGAAACACTTGACCCCTCTCATTCTTTTTATCCTTTCGACGCCATTGATAAGATCTCGCGATGACGTGAACGCTTGCTTTGTTTCGCAGATTCCGACAATGAACTTTGAAGAGAGCACGAACGACGGCATTCGTCGTAGACACGTCCGTTCGGTATGTTAGATTTAAATCTAAGAAACATTAATATAGAATATATTATATATCGTGTAGTTTATATAAGGTATACGTTAAGACACTTACTGCTACAGCAAAAATTCAACAGTTAAAAGATTGTAACAACTAGTTCACGCTCACGTCGAACGCAGAAACGAACGATCAGACGGAAATCCCTACGTTTGCGAACTTTTGCGAAAATCGCGATTTTCGGTGAATCTTTGAGAGGAAAAGAAATCTTACAAAAAAGGTTTCTTAAAAATGATTTAAAAATAATGCAGCTAAAAGTAAAATGATATCCAAGTTTTGAGATAAAAATGCTCTAAGGTATTTCTCTCTCTCTCTCTCTCTCTCTCTCTCTCTCTCTCTCTTTGTAGATTAGATAAATAAAAGCCAAAGATTCGGTTTGGAATGTAAGGAATTGAGCCGCGCGATTTTTCGCAAACGAAGAAGATCGTACGTTTCACATCCGAAGCAGCTTACACCCCCCTCGCGCGTCTTCCTTCCACAGAACTTCGTTCATCCCTTTATAACTGGGATCACTTTGGCACGAATTAATTTTCTTTTTGTCCATAGTATCGGCACGGCGCCGCTGCTTATCAGTTATGAGCTCGTAATTATAATAATGCGAATAAATCTCGGTAGCACCTGAGACTGATCGCTCGGACGATACGATAAAATGAGGTGTTCTCGTTAGGGCGCGCACGCTCATCGGGAAAACTACATTTCCGCAAAACTACTACGAGAAACGTCAAAAAGACGTGTCAGCCGCGCGAAATTTCCCGCCGATTTCGCAAATCCTTCGTCTTCGGAACTTTCCTTTATCCCTATTACATATATAGATTCTTCGCGACGGTTTTCCTGACGTACGGAACGCTTTATTCGAGTTGTGCTATGACTTTTGACCGAAATAAAAAATAAATAATTACTCCACAAGTAAATACTAACGGCGGACGGAGCCAGTCACGCTAATTGCGGACGTGTAATTAACAAGAAACTTCCTTCATTACGGGTACGTAAATTATGCGCGTCGCGGCGCACACCAATAAACCTATTTCGTGATATAAATATTCTGAATGTGCTAATGCGCTCGACATATCTTTGAAACAACGTGTAGATATGCGCGGAAGAAATAGAAAAAGTAAGTCATCCTATTCGGTAGCCAAGGTTAAAGGCTTTGTGTAAAATCATGCATATAAAAAGTCGCATTGAGAAACCCGTTATTGTATCGCACGGTAAATGCGATTTACAAATGTAAAATATACATATATCAAAAAACAAAGTAGCACGTAAAGTTATACCGGGGTGTATAACTCATGATTTTCGGCATAGTCGAGTGAATATACGCGCATATCCGGTAATACACATTATGTTAAACAGTTAAATCATTTGCTTTCGGATGAACGCGGGCCTACATCATTAATGTAATCCGGAATAAATGTTTTTTTCTTTTCTTTTTTTTACCAACTTCCACGCATAATCGTAATCATCTTGGCTACTATAGTAGTCATCCGTATACCTAAAAGATAAAATATAATTTAATATTTAATATATATATATATAATTATGTAATATAATTAATTAAAATCTAAATCACATTCGCTCGTAATTGTGGCTTATTTCAAAATTTATGCTACTTGGCACGGAATGAGTGCTACGTTACTCGCGGTATTTCTAGCGAAGATAATACTGACAATGATAATGTGTAATGAGTTGAAAAAATTCACTCGCAGTAACAAGTCCAGTTTGGAAAAGAAAACTTACTTAATGTTCGACACAAATGCAATGTGTTTGAAGCGTTAAAATGTGCCGGGGAAGTGAAACTTTATGCCGAGCAGCTTCGATTTCGCATCATCGTATACCTTGTAGTTTAGCATAGTGTTGTATAGTAATGGCTATAGTGTCTATGTAGTAGAACGATATTCTCCGCAAGAATGTCATTTTCGATGAGACGACAAATCATCGTGGCGTGATGCACGAATCCTCTCGTGTGTCACTTCACGTGAGTCGCCGTTAAAAATCGTTTATCGACTACAACGTATTTATATAATACATTAAAAATTGACACATATTTCTGTTACAATCGATCTCATTCGCTTTCTCTCCCCTGACACGAGCAATCGATCGTCGGGAATGGTCTTGGATCCTAAAGAGAGAAACACTTATGAGAGACACTTGTATCGATAGCGAACAGATGTATCCAACGAGCTTGAATTTTGCAGATAATTACAATTGTACTCTTTTTTTTAATGTAATATACATTATTTAGAGCAAATGTAGCAATTTAATATAATCTTAGATAAAATATAATGGAGATATATAATGGAAAATGTGACTACAAGAGTTCTATGGAGATGTCTTGGATCACCATCTGCAAAATAAAACACGTTAAGCTTCATCTCGCGTTATACGATACACTGTATCTATCATTATAATGCTTGCATAATCATAATAGTATATCGTTCTTTTATTATTGTATTATTAGTCCGTAATAGATGAACCAATGAAGATTCGATAATGGCAACTCAAGCAACGATATTACGTTCGTGTTAAGTACTTAACAATTATACTTGTAGTGACGATTCGTGCAGCGCGAGCGAACTATACATATATTAGACACGTTAAAACGAATCTTCGTAAAATAGCACCTTTCCATCCCGGCCGGGGTTCTCGCGACATGTCGTGTCGTGACCCGGTGCTTTTATTGATCTCATTAACCGTTGGCCTGATTCGATCGAGTCTCGTGCATCCGCCTCGATATACACGCAAGTATCATGAGCTCTTGCTCGATTATGTTCAAGTGCACAATAATTGATCGTTGTTTCCTCCTATATGATACTAAAAATAAAATTTTCATCTCGGATTCGAATAATAAAGTTAATAAATAAGCTTCAAGCAAGTATTGACACAAAATCAAATTAAGATTATACAATAGATAAACTTGAATAATTAAAATTGCAGCAAATTTGACAAAAATTAATTTTAAAGACAGCAATAATAATTAATGGCCAATAGTTAATGAGACACAATAAAGAGTCACGTTTAAAACGAGAATCTCCGGAACAGTACAGAGTTGCAGTCTTAAACTTTGCTGAATTGTAATTTCTTCTTTTTCTTTTTTTTTTTTTTAGTCACGGCGGTCAGTGCGGAAAGAGCGCAAAAGAGATGGACGTCACGTTGCGCCGTGAATTCGTTTCTACTTTCAGTCTTTCTCCGCGAGCCAATCTACGATTCTAGCACCATTTTGCAGCTTTCCCCGTTCGTCGTCAACAATCGACGTGAACGGGCGATCTAACGATCGTCATACTTCATTGAATCGACGTAATGTAACACTTGGACGTTTACATAGCTAATACAAGATCTCGTTAGAATTCAAAGGTTACATTAAATTATCGACGTTAAATTATCGCATGCAATAATCTATACGATTCCTAACGTCTAAGGGAGGAAGCCTTGTCGATGCTGATTTGGGAAACAATCTATTCCGAAATTTGTTCTTCCCGGATGGACTTCATTTTTCTATCGATATCAATTTCGTAAATTATTTTTAATCTCTGTTCCTAGCTTATCATTTAAATTGCTTTTTTTTTCCCCATGAAATTATGAATAATTCTCAATTTTTCTTTAAAAGTTAGGTTTAATTTTCACTTGATTGCAATTCTCCTTCGTTTGTCTGCCAAGTTCAGCACTTGTGTACAAGTCTCCCTGTAAATTCTAATATATCTAGATCGCAGTATTGACAAAACGAGGACGTATAAAGGACAGGCGAGTCCCAGATTTCTGTTTCCGCAGGTCTCTCAAAGCCGTTGCTCTTTTTCTTTGTTCGTCGAGAGCGTTTTCGCTAGTTGGTCGCGTCCGGATTTGAAGACGGCGAGGATGCCGGGCTCTGCACCAGGTCGACGTCAGTAGTGTCCCTCGAGGAGGCCAACAGCGAGGGAGTTATCAGCATGCCGCGCGGACTGAAGGTGTCGCAATAGAGATTCTCCTTTTTGTGTACTCGTCGTACGTGGCTGCGTAGATTGTCGCGACGTGCGCTGCGATAGGCGCAGTGCGGGCACAAATGTGGCTTCTCACCCGTGTGCATGCGACGATGCTGTATCAGCTGTAAAGTATAAAAATACGGCGTACAATTAACATTGTCAATTTTCTTAATATTTACCTTCATATATACCTACTCTAAATTTTGTAAAGTGGAATCTCACTTTAAAGAATAAAAAATTGAACCAGTCTTGAAAAAGAGCGACTCCATTGTCAATCTCTAAGAGCGAGTGATTCGTTGTAAAAGTTTTAGGGAAGAGAGATATGTACAATCGAGATTTTTATGGTAAAAACGAATAATCTTTCAAATACCTTCTTCAATTGCACCGTGCGGAAGATGCAAATATCGCAGCAGAAGTATCGATCATCGCGATGCCTTCGCATGTGTCTGCTGAGATCGACCTCGGATGATCGGTCGGCACCGCAGACAGCGCAGCTCACCCTAGTCTCCGGCGCGGAGCCTCTCGCGTGCGCTCGTAAATGTCTTTGAAATGCCTTCTCGATCGTGCATGCGTACGAGCACAGTGAGCATCGATATTCCTCCCTTTCGTACCTGAGAGCATTCCGAAACAATAGCTGACCAAAAACGTGACGATATAAAAAAGAAAAAAAAAAAGAAATATTTTCCATTTATTATCTAATAAAAGTTTTATTTAAAAAATAAATAAATAAATAAATAAATAAAAAGATTTGAGAAATTTTTATTTTTGATAGAATACACAGATATAATTAGGTATAATTAGTTATATAAAATTGTTCGAGTACCTATACCTGACGCGTTGCAAGGCCAACGAACGTTTCTTCCCCGTAGGCGTCATTCCTTGAGCTACATGTGCCGCTACGTGGGTTTCCATCTCGCACCTACTAGTCGTCGTGAAGTCACAACCCGTGGACGGACACCTCTTGGTTTCCCCGGTCTCCGTGCCGGACAGAGCGGGATGGCAATCAGCTATGTGTTTTCTTAGGGCCGGTCTCGTCGGTGCCACCACGTCGCAGGAACCGCACGAGTAGCCACGATGAACGCTGTTTACGTTCGGACTACTGCCTCTCGATCTTAAACCACGTAACATTGTCAACATCGACGCAATAATGATGACAATGCCCAACAATGATCTCTGTTACATGATACGTTTAATCGGGTTTAATAATAATCATAAGTGTTCTTCGGAAGAATGAAACAACTGCGATTGGCCAGTTTTATAATTACGGATGTTATTAAACCCGATTAAAGATGCCATGTAATCAATGTAATCAATGTCGTAATCTTAATATCTATAGTAAATTTTATGAACTTTAAGTTGTGAGAAAACTTAGAGAAAATGGTCTTTAAGAAAGGCAAAGTATTATAATTATGGCTTGATGTGCTAAATTCTACGTACTTTTCAGTGTAGGATGAGTGCTCGCTCTCGGAATCACTGTCGGAAGGAATATTGGGAACTTCCGTTGCTTCTAAAGCCGCAGTGGCGGCAGATAGTCTACCCAGCATCGCCGTGTAAGCACCCAGTACCCAACCGTTTAAAACAGGTGTCACCGTTCCTTCCTGAATATTAACGATAAAAATTGAAGTTCGTGTAAGCTTAAGTAACTAAAAAATGAAATCGAGATCAATATACTATGTATGAAGCTAGAATATCAAAACGATGTATCAAACTAATTAAAGTCAATAGTATAACGATCAGACGTTTCGATTGACTTACAATTACAGTTGTCTTCAGACATCTTTACAGCGTAACAATAAAATCGATTGGACTACATCATAAAACTATGAGATTAATTGCAATTAATAATTAAATATAATCGAAAACGAATAATTAAAAAATACTGAAGAGATACCACGTTATAAACTGCGTTATAATAAGTAAGTATAAAAATATATAATGTTTGGCTTCGGTCAAATAAAGAGAAAAAAGAAAGGAAAATATGACTGTTCGTTTAATGATCTTGATTTTATTTTAGTTAATTATATATATATATAATGATAAAATA
>NW_017305408.1:2520590-2522447 GCF_001594115.1 Trachymyrmex septentrionalis
AGATAGAATATTAATATAATATCAACTAAAAAATCCGTGTATAATTATATTATGTTAAAAAATTATCAATAAACCGGTTTCAGGTACATGCCAAGTAATTAAATTCATCGAAAAATATATAACACAGACCGACCTTGTCGAGGGCCAGGCATGACATCGGATCGGGAAGCTTTGCGATTGATAGATTGTTGTTTGCCGATTGATGTGAACTGTTCGTGCTACCAGTATCGCTCTCGTCACCGACATCTTCGTTGTCATTATTTTCGTTTGGCACACAAGTCTGATAGATACATGTAAAAAATAAGATACCCTGCGTTTGTATTCATAATTAAAAGTTTTAAGCATTAATTTACATGAAAAAACTGGTAAAATAAAAATTTCTATCTCTATACTTTGACAAGAGATTTTACAATAGTTTAATTCAAAAATTATTTACCAATATTTTATAATTATAAATTATTTTTATATTACATAACATACTTCTATTTTTGTGCAGTGGAGATAAAAAAAATTAATTTAAAGATTATTAGCTATTTAAGAGATATATAATTATAATTTAATATTGTGTTATAAAATAATGAGATGGTCTTACCTGATTTTCGTTTTGATCAGCCTTTTCGATGTTACCTTCGTTGTCGTCGCGCTGCTGAGGATCTTCATCTTCGCCGTTCGTGCTCTTCTCCCCATCCTCAGCGTCTTCGGCATTGGTGGACGCGACCGAGGCTGGTTTCGTGACCAGTTCCATCGGGACGTAAGGTGGCCCCGCAGCCGTTAACGGCAGTGGCAGCATGTCGGGCCGGTGCAGTGCGCTCAGGGCGAACGCGGCCCTTGGCAGGATCTGCGTCGCGCCGGAAGGCAGAATCGGATGCCTTCGGGCGAGACGCGGGTCACCCCAAAGTTCACCCGCGACGTGAAGACTCCAGATCCCATATTCCATCTAGAATGTGCGTTACGATCGTTCGTTGATGGGATCCACGAAATCGATTCAACGGAAAATTGCATCTAAATCCGATTGCAGTGAGTAAAAAAAGTATTCGCACACAACAAAAACACGTACATACATTGCTTTTGAGAATTGAGATAATGTGACGGTATGAAAAAGAATGTTGCTATATTAAACGCTTTAGCTGATACGCACGTAAAAAGCATGCTTTATGATAAGGGCATGCAGCAATATCTTTTTTCGGAATAGGAACAACTCCCAAAAAAGATGAGATGTGCAAATACTATTTTTATTCACTGTACAGTGTATAAATGTGTCTTTTCGATAAAATTGACCGCTACATCGAGAATATGTGACTAAAATGAAATAAGTTCATCTTTTGAGGTTTTCAGTTTTTTTTTTTTAAGATATATAATCTATTATAGAAAATATAAATCTGATACCTAAGTCTTCAACTTTTTCCCTAGTACTTGGTATATTTATGAAATCGGTAATGTCAGCTGTCACGTGCAGACGCGATTCGAATATAAAATTAGAAATATATCCTGAACCTAATAAAGATTGAATCACTTGGAAACGATGCTCGAGTACTCATTATGTTTGTATGGATTGCACGGTATAAAAAGGGTGAAGGGTAGGGAGCGAGAAGAGAGAGAGAGAGAGAGAGAGATTAGTGGTGGCCCTCGAATCAATACTTACGTGCAATTTTCAAGCGAGCCGAGTATTTGTTACTTATATATAAAATCATTTTATTTATGCCTAATGCTTTTTATCGAATCGCGTGCATTTAATTAAATCGTTAAGAAATGTTTAAACGTGTACCAATCAATGTGCATCAATTAAGTCTATTTGCAAACAGTGTATCACTATGTCAATGTATTTCTTTAAATATGTGTTTTGTATTTTTTTTTAGT
>NW_017305408.1:2522547-2526981 GCF_001594115.1 Trachymyrmex septentrionalis
TAAGTGCATCAATTAAGTCTATTTGCAAACAGTGTATCGCTATGTCAATGTATTTCTTTAAATATGTGTTTTGTATTTTTTTTTAGTTATTCTGTCGAGTATCGCCGTAAAGGATACATCAAGAAATACGTCGAGAGGAGTTGGGCAATAGAGTATCGGCAGTAATTTGATCTCGAGTTACGAGGTCAAACGTTTCGAAGCGTGCTCGAAAATGGAGATAACGATGCGGGAGAAAAGTGTCATGCGAAAGATTATCTCTCTAAAATTCTCTTCCTCCTCAGAAACTCAATTTTCCTCTCTTAGCACCCTTCCGAGAATGATCTTTGTACGCGAATCGGAATGTTCCGTACCGGCTCTTCTCGTTCTAAAATATTTCATATCGTTCTTTGTCGCGATTGAGATGCTATAATTACATTTTCGCAAAGTTGTTTCCATGCGAATCCATACTACTCAAATCGTTAGAATAACTCAACGTTTGATCTCTCCATATTTCTTCAAATATCGCGGATTTATATATGTTGTTCATCTCGTGGATCGTTTTATTCGTAGTTGTCAAAAGCTATGTCTATCCTGATAGAACGAGGACGAAGATAAAGCTCTTACAACATATCGGTTGGAAGAAGGAAGATTTCACGTGAAAGGAGCATCGAAGTATCCGATGTTACGAAATAGGGAACTCTTTTAGGATTATTTCTAACTTTCATCTCCCTCCAATTTCGAGTTAGGCAAACGAAGACATCTAGTCCACGTGCGTTCATCAGAGATTTAGTGATTAGAGAACCATCTAGATTCCTCTAGATCCGATCAAAGTATTAAATTCTAACAGGAAATCGATTGTACGTCCATTCTATCCTCAGTCCCTATCTATCCTGTGAGCGACTTTTGTATTATATCCATAAATTAATTTTCTCCACATAAAAATCTTTTTACATGTACATAATATAGTATCTAGAGGGTGCAGCAATAAGGTAGATGACTCTGATCCGTTAATATAATGTTTGTCATTCAAAAAATGGAGAAGAAGGTGAAAGCTGAAATGAGCTGAAATAAGCCGCAAGTGCCGCAAGATGCCGTAAGACGTAAGAGATTGGCAAAAAAGGTCGCGTTTCTCACAAAGAGGAGGAACGGTCGTGCGAAAATCGCAAGGAGGTTCCCCCTTCTCTTGGATAGGAGGGGCGCCCTTATGGTGGCCTACCGCAACAATTCGGGCCGATCGTCATTACGCTGGAATCATCCCCCGTTAGTGCTCCCTCTCGTCGCCGCAAGGCCGGGCCGATCTCCACCTTACCGATCGAATGATGAAAGTTCACGCTCGTAGCTCAGCATCGCCTCCCACGCTACACTCATGACGATTACGTTGACGATGTAAAAGATGAAGACGAAGACGATGAGATGACGATGACGATGGAGATGACGATGACGATAGGGGGGCGATCGCGTCGAAAAAGGATGCGACGACGAAATTCGCGAATACCGGAGACGAGAAGAAACCCCGTAAACCGGGTCCGGATACGTGCCGCTGTAGAGCGAACGAACTCGCGAGATTCCTGACCATTGGACCGACCCTCGTGCATGCATACTTTAGCATAACGTTCTCTATACAATATCCAGAAAGAGGGAAAGAGATATAGGGGGACGGGGGTAGGAGGAGGAGGAGGAGGAGGAGTAGTACCGCCGAGGGGAGGACAGGACGGTTCCTCCTCGGTCACCCCACCTCCCTCCTGGCGGCTTCGCCCTTTCTCTCTTTCTCTCTCGCACGCGCGTGCCCTCTCCCTTGCATCGTGCCGGGGGCCTCAGCATTCGTCCTACCCCTCGCGCTGACCCCTTCCGCCCTCCTCCCCGTCCTCATCGTTGCCGCGAATCGATTTGTTATTGTTTTTGTGTCTGCGGTCGTCGCGGCGGATGGAGCGGGGTTATATCGAGGGGTGGATGGGCGAATGGTGAATGGGGGTGGGGTTGCCGGTGCCGGTGGTGCTGCTGGTGCTGCTGCTGCTTCTGCTGCTTCTGCTGGTACGGCTACGGCTGATGCTGATGGTGCTGCTGCCGTTGCTGTTGGTGGTGGTAGTAGTGATGGTGGTGGTAGTGGTGGTCGCGCTCGAGCTTCGAAGCCTCGGCTTCGGTTTTCGGGCCGGCAGAGAGGCGACCAGGGTGAATAAGCTGCTGCTGCTGCTGCTGGGAAGGGTGGAAAGGGGAGGCGGGAGAGAATCGCAAGGGAACTCGTGAAGGGAGAAAGAAAGAGAGAGAAAGAGAGAGAGAAAAGGGATAGATACGCGCGATTCCGATCAGTGGCGTAGCCAGCGTGGGACAGGAAAAATCGAAAAATCTCAACCACTGTACGTGCGGAATTGCGCTGGAAACTTTACCCCATCCCTTAATTGCTCCTGCTTAAAACTATCGCTCGGCTAAGCGACGAGAGATGGTACTCGTCGAGTGTGACGTGACTCCTGCATTGAAGAATCCGAGACCGACCGCGAAAAAAAGGGCTTGAGATCACGCCATTGGGATAGCCGCGGGAAAGAGATGAAACGAGAGAGGGTTGAGAGGATGGAAGCTGGTACAATGAGGAGGAGGAAACGAGCCGAGGGTGGGTGCGGAAGAAGGGAGAAAATCCCTGCGAGGGAAAGGGCGAGGAGGGAAGTTAGGAGAGGAGGAAGAGGAGGAGGAGGGGGGCGATCGCGTGGGTTAAATGGAGAGGGGACTCTACTCTGCGCGAGGATGGAAGCGGGAGGGAGAGGAACGGCGCGGATCGGATTGCATCCGCGGGTTGCATCGGGGGAGGGGAGGGGGGGTGGCGACAGAGATAGTTGGAGAAAGAGTAAGAGGGGGATAGGAGGATGAAGGAAGGGAGAGAAAAGGGAAGAGCGAGAGGGTAACGGAGGTAGCAGGGTGAGGGAGGAGGGACACGTCGGCATCGGCTTGACAGGTGACAACCGATCGGACCACTGACGTCACAGATCACTTGGCCGAGCGAGCGAGCGAGCGAGTGCGCGCGCGCGCGCGTCGCATCGCATGCACGCAACACGCACAGACACGACTATCCGCGAATCTCAGCGGCTACGCGACGTGGCGTAAGGTCGGGGAGCCGTGTCTCACACTCGCATACACCACTGTGCACCGTCGACAGTCGACACACGTCACGTTCGGCACGTCACGCCGCGTGAAAGAGAAAGAGAAAAAAGGGGGTAATTCTCTATGGGGGTGACGAAAGAGAGAAAGAGAGAGAGACGAAGCAAGACGAGAGATTGTGGAGACGGCAATAAGGATAGAAGGCGGGAACGTGAATATCTGTTAATGTGAAGACCAGGGAAAGGACTTTCGGATGCGGATGACCGCGTGTAATCGTCAGGATTTTTCGCGTGACGCGAATACTCCTCCCCCCCCCCCGTTTTCACGACGTACGACTTGAATTTTTGGTATTTACCGGGTGTTAACGCCGGCCGATGGTCCCCGCGCGCGGCGCCTTTCTATCTGGTTACCATTACACTCGGATGTATGAAATGCGCCACGGGCATACAACCATCCCCCCACAATAGCCCTATTTATGATTGGGCAAAATTGCTTTCCATGCGCAGAATAAAATCTCGCGCGCGGGTCCAGGAAAAATCCGCGGGGCGCCGCGACGGGAGGCCGCGCCGCCGCTCCTCGCGGTCGCGCGTCGCGCCGCGTCGCGTTTCTCCGAACGCGGAGAACGTTCGCTGGAGAAACGCGGGCGGAATTCGCCGTGCGCGGCCGACGCACCTGTCGCACGCGTCCCACCGTGCGACGCATCATCTTTTTCCCTCAATTTTTCTCCGCGGTTCCCACGCAGCCGATAAATACGTCAGAAATTAAACGCGATCCGCCGTGGTCGCGCGCATCCGCGGCGCTACGATGGCCGCCCGGCTCGGCCAATCACCGTTCAGCGTGCCGAGTAGTCCCAGAAAGCGCCGCGACTAGCCACGGCGCGACGTGACTGTCAGCGTGATGACCCAAATAAGGTTAAGTCGTGACATTTCTGTGTAGTTTTCACGTAATTTCGAGTAGTTTCGTAGTCTCGACTTCTTTATCTGGATTTTCCTTGTTTTTTTTAAATCTAAATTTTTGTCAAACTTGATCTTATTCCGTAAGATTACGTTATAATGTAATTTATTTAAGGATTTATTAAGGACGTGCTCCATCGATTGCAAACATCTAATTAATCACTGACCCATCGAACGAGTGTACTTAATTATTCTTACCTCAAATCAAAACAAAGAGGTGATGCCAATTTGATTTAATAGTTATGAATTATTTCTTACGTGGCGCATTATCGTCAGATTGATAGGTTAAGTTAGGTTAGATGACAAATTGGGTAGAAGGTATTTAACATAGAATTTTTAATGATACGCACGTTACATTACAATTAAGTCTGAATAATGATGTAACGAGAAATTTAATAATACAACATCGAAACTA
>NW_017305408.1:2527081-2533088 GCF_001594115.1 Trachymyrmex septentrionalis
GTACGCACGTTACATTACAATTAAGTCTGTTATCTGAATAATGATGTAACGAGAAATTTAATAATACAACATCGAAACTAGTGGGCACCGCAATCGATTGTCCAGGTCAGTTCCGACTCCGAGCTCCCCCTTCCTTTCGTCTGTCCCTTTCGGATGTCGCCCAGCTGGCTCGCGCTTACTCCTTCCCATAATCTTTTCATTCGAAACAGCTCCGGTTTCCGAAGTCGTATCAGCTGATGGTACTTGATATTATTCCCTATGCGCTGTAATTCTAACGGAGAATATTCGTCGGAGCAATCACGTCTGGATTTGTTCCAGTCACGTTTTCGTCGTGCGCGTCTCGGGCGACTTGTCCATGTCGAACCATGTCCAAATCCTGTCCGCGAAGAGAGCAGTGCGAGCGACACGCGGATTCCAGAGCGCGATTCCAGCCGGCGCTGTGAAGCGCCGCCGATAGCTGATAGGTTGGCAACTATCGGATCAGTCGCGCATCCGCAACGGCAACCGATGCCGTTGACGCCGCTGACGGCAGGGTCTCTGCGCGTCTAGTCCCGCAGCTCGCAGTCGAGACTCGCGGGGTGAAGCCAAGCCAGTTGGCAACAGACCATCGAGCGGGTCGCTTGCGCCAGTCGACGGCTGACGGCCGCGTTCTCTCTGTTCTTCCCCTTCCTCGTCTCCGACTCGCGACTCGGCCGCTCCGTGTGTGTTTCCGAGCCGAGCGTTTTCTCGTTTGGCGTTTCGCGTCTCGCAGCGGTTGTCGCGACAGTCGAGTTGAGTAGCGCGCCGCGCCCCCCCCCCGCCCCGCGTGGAGGAGAAAGAGATCGGCTGTCATTGTTGTCATCATCCACGCGACGCTGCGCCGACGATCGGCTGCCATGGGGCCCGTCGACGGAATCATTTGACCCACGGGAACGACTCCAGGCTCGTCGGTGGGATCGTGAGCAGACTCGCGTGAGCGCTACGAATCGGTAAACGAGTTTGAACAAATTTTTCCATTGTCATTGTCATCGTCTTTGTTGTCCTCGTTACCGTTATCATTGTCGTCGTCGCCGTGCTTGTCATCGCGCGATTCTCCCATCTGTTCTCTCTCTCTCTCTCTCTCTCTCTCTCTCTCTCTCTCTCTCTCTCTCTCTCGTACGTGACAGCGCGCTCGTTGTTTCACCCATTCGTCCCCATTCCCGTTCCACGACACGAGAGCGAGGGCGCTCTCCTAAGAGAAAGCGTTTCCTCGACGGAAATCGTCGTCGATTACCCTCGGACTCGATCGCGTTTAACGCAGCTGCGTCGCTCCGAGAAGCCGTATTCGTGACGTGAGATTGACGCGAAGAACTTTGACGTGCGAGTGCCTCGATCAAGGCTGAGACGTTCCACTGCAGGCACACTAGTCGACGTATCGTTCGCGGAATTTATGCCAATCAACACGCTCCTTCTCCCTCGCGTCACTTTCCGTGCCGATGGATTTCGTCATTTCGAATCAGGGAGATTTGTCCGAACGATACTCTCTCTTAAACTCTTGCAAATTCAAAGCGTACACGTGTCTTTTTTTTTTCTTCATTCGCTCCGAGAGAGAGAGAGAGAGAGAGAGAATCTATACAAAATTCTTTCTCTTCGAATTTCGTCCTCTCGATGATCTTTTCTAAAGACTTTATTACCTTGATAATAATTGATGCGAAGAAAAAAATAATTACGTATTTCTCGAAATGTCTAACAAGTACAGACGTAGCGTTGAGTTCCTTGAACATTTCCAGACATGCCACAGCGTCGTGTTCCAGCTGTTCGTGACAGTTAGGTGGGGATACCTTTGTCCGCTCGTCGTTCTAGCTTGACGGCTGATTGTTATTTGTCCCCTCGGCAGTGCCCTCCTTCAGCTTTGGTTTCTCTACTGGATTTCATATGACGAATAGAGAAATGAACGAGAGAGAGAGAGAGAGAGAGAGAGAGAGAGAGAGAGAGCGAATTTTAACCCTTCCACCCTTATAATAGTACTTTTCTAGCGTGAGAAGAATATGAAACGACTTGCGTCAACGGCTCCAATACTTACACTTCGATTCTTTTTTGTGTTACATTCAGAATCGAATTTAATAGAGGCTTTTAAACAACTAGAACATTTGTATACCGATCAAACAAAGCTTTGTTCGGTTACTTCCCTTTTGTCCTTAATGAAATTTTCCAAACGGCCCTTGTATGCCTCTCGCTGATGTAAAAGGAATAGTTGGTATCTAGAATAAATTTTCCAAGAGTTTCAAGTTGATTTTGTTTGCTGACACCTGAAAATTAATTAATGTAAACCTGTTCCTGTTTCCTTCTCGGGTGTTTCAACTTTACGTGATATCGCATTTACGTTAGATTGAAGGAATTATTTGATAAACAAAATTTAACTAAACAAGTACGAGTATTTGATTAAATAAGTGTTCAGAGAAATAAATTTATTCTGAATACAATTTGATTAAATAATTCATAATATCGGCGGTTTATTTTGGCCGACTTGAAATCGAGTTACTTTTTGGGACGTGATAAAGAATTGCGCTTTGATAAAATTAACGTATATTCGAAATGATATTTTACGAAACATATGAAATATTAAAGGATCTAATTTAAACCAATTCCTCTCAAGTTAAATGATATGTTATTTTTATTTCCAAAGTGTGTTAATGTATTATAGAATGTATTATTCTAATATTAGATGTGTAGTTAAAAAGAAAAACAACCATGTCTAATCAATCCATTTCTTTGTTCAAATTGATGTTTTCAAAATAAATAGTATTTATCTCAATGTATGTGCTTAGTAAATAACTAAATCTGAGTCAAATTAATAGGTTTCTTCAGTTAAATTGTTTAAATTTATTGTTTACCACCTCCACTATTTAATTCCATTTTTCAGTTAATAATTAACAATATATTGAGTACCGAAGCATTGTGACAACTTATAGGAATAATAACTCCAATTAGATACAGTTTGACATCATACATTTAACAGTATGTACATTGTAACCGACTGTAGGATAACGGAAAAAGTCTGCTTTATTTATTCGTGTTATAAATCAACGAAACGATACCTTCTAAATATTTATTATGTAAGAGAGCAAAATATTGCGAATTTAAGCTAGAATTTTTAAACGTACACATCAATTGATCTCTTTGTTTTCGACATGCCATAGCCAAATGGGAAAAGTTCAAATTGCAATCGTTCACTGAGCTGTTTGATAAATAAATTGCAATTCGGGAGCTCGCTGCGAGGTCCAGCCGAGTGCGTTTATACCTCTTGAGCTTTTATGGCTACGCAGTCGGGGAGAAATGTGCATCTTTTTCTCTCCCCCGGAGCGAACCGTGTCAAAACAACGGGGGCGTCGTCTCAGCCGTTCGTTGAACCCAGCTGTTTTGGATGTCTACCCAAAAAAAAAAAGTTCAAGGTGACGCCCGCGGTGCACGGTCGCGGTTCGGCTTCTCCCGATCGTTCTTCACCCAAGGTGGAGTGTCGGCCTCACGAAAGGGAGAAGAGGATTCGGCAGGATCGATTGCAAGATGAGATCCATTATAGTCTCGCCGCTTTTAAGTCTGGATTGTCTGGAGCTTTAAAAAATGAATTTGCGTAAATATCGAATTATTATCTCGCTTCGTACGTTCGAGAGATATCAGATGACTTATGTAAATATTCGAAAATTCACACACGTCTCTGCGTAGAGCCGACAGTGCAAAGTTATGCGTGAATAATGTATCACCAGCAATTTTATAGCTTTATAATTGTATAGCTGTACATCGAGAAAAAAGTATACTAAATCAAGGTCGTCACAAAACTGAGAATCACAGAAATTAGGGAAAAGGGATTCTTTTCACAATTTTCTGGTAATTTTTGGCTTTATTCTTTAATTCTTTAATTCTTGGCTTTAGAGAAGTTTAATACGCGTACGTTATTACACCTACGCAATGTTGGATTACTAACTTAATAATTAAATGCAAGCAGTATTAGCAACATTAATAGTAATTAACATTGCTATGTTAAATTGCTCATTTAATAAAGTATTAGACAGTTTCTGAATTTTCCAGTTCAGGATAAAAATATAAAAAATTTTTTTCTATTATTGAAAGCATCAGGAAAATTCACGAAAATTTCATCTAGAAATCGTGGGAAAAGTTGTAGAATTTTAGGATGAGGAATTTGTGACAACCCTGTAATTTTAATAAATATTTAAATAATGTCAACGTTTACTTACAGTATCTAAATATTTACTTAATAGGAAGAAATAATAGTTAAATCAAATTATTGGTTCTTGTACAAATAGATAGATATATTTTTGTATTTAGTAAATATTTATTTAGTTGACATTATTCAAATAAATTAACTCAGTATATTTTTTTCCAGTGTATAAATATATGGATGTGAATACATCTAACTTCGACTGGCGTTGCTGATTTCGTTTGTAAATTCTAATCGATGATCGACGCGTCTTTTTGCTCAATTAACGTTACTCTACTTTGATGTATTTCGCTGAATGTACAAACGCGACAGAATTCTTACTGTAGATAAGGCGTACCACTTTCTGCTTAGGAGGGCCTTTCTGAAGCGTCGATAAAAGTAATGGTTGGTTCTCAGGGCGTTGAAGAAAAAAAAAAAGCGTCACGCGAGGTCTCGCGCGTGTCCACGTGAGTTAAAATTGCGAATCGGCCTTGGTAGCGAGTGCCTATAAATACGAGGTTCGCTTATAGGCGACCCGCGGCCCGAAGGTGCCGTCGTCGTCGTCGTCGTCGTCGTCGTCGTCGTCGTCGTCGTCGTCGTCGTCGTCGTCGTCGTCGTCGTCGTCGTCGTCGTCGCTCCGCAAGGCTGCACGCGTTAGGAAACGCGCTCGGTCTCTCTCTCTCTCTCTCTCTCTCTCTCTCTCTCTCTTGTCCTCTGTCTTTTACATATTACGTAAGGCCCCGCGATATCAGGAGACGCGCGGTAGCGAACAGAAATATACACGTATTAGATATTCCAAAAGCAACTCCCTCAAAAACACTGGCCTCCTTTCGCGGTGTTATTGCTTTCACTACGGACCACTTGGCAACTCGAAATGTTCATGAAAACACACATATCGGAGCATTTGTAATTGTCGAACAATTGTGCCGAGTGCGCAAACGCGGAAGGAAGTCTTTGCCTGGCAAAGCGAAATTCTAGAAAGAACGAAGGAGAACGTTGGTAGATTTGAAATATAACTGGGATTTAACTAGTATGTGTAAAGAGAGAAAGAGATACTGTGCAATGTGAAATATTGAAGAGATACGAGATTGCTCGCCTCTGGCGTTGTTGCTAAGGAGCAATCGGATCGACGCTGTCGAGAGAACACTCGATCAATTCTAGGACTTTGCAGATTAGATAATTCAACTATAGACCATTACCGTTCTCCTTTGTAATTCTGCAGTAGGTTTCATGACTCCGATAAGTGGTAAGAGATCGCCGGAGAGCTTTTTTGCAAAAGGTTTGATTTAAGGCGACGCGAATATTTCTGTCGTCGACCGAATATATAATATAATCGTCGCATCATCGAGAAATGCAATACAATTACTTTCGTAGTCGTGCTGCGCACTCTGCGCACTCTGCGCACGTAGGCATGTGTTACCACGCGCAATCATGAAATTACAGTAGTGTTGGTTGCATAATATACAGGTAACCTAGATCTGCACCCACTGCTTCCCCAGTTGACCTCGTTACCCTCCCCGGTCTCGGTTTGCCCTGCCTTCACAGGCAGAAACCTTTATTCGATGCCGAAGATGTTCTCCTGACATCTCGACGAACCGTCCGCGAGCTTAATCAGGAAAGATAGTAGGATCTGAAACACAAAGAAGGAACGTTTAATCTTTTTAGTATACGTGACGTAAAGCTTAAGATAGGAGTAAATGCAGAATAAAATCGTATGTATCTTCTTGTACTCGTTAAGGTAAAATTTTATGTTCAATACAGCTGATTTTTGTATGAAAAGCAATGTTTCACGGAAGGTGAATTGTCTTATATATATATATATATATATATATA
>NW_017305408.1:2533188-2537425 GCF_001594115.1 Trachymyrmex septentrionalis
CCCCGAATCTCCATCGAAACTCGCTTTCACCAGTGCACTAGTGTTTTGTTTTTATTAAACCGCTGCGTTGCTAAAACAGTCGGAATCAACAATATCTATTTCAAGTTTCCCGTTCAAATTCAACACGCCACTTACACACGCGCATTTATATTACAGATGCCGTTATATCGCTGTAATTTTTTACTAAATAAAACTGCTCGAGTGCAATATGAATCTGCATTTTGTAATCTCCTATTGGCCTGAATATTCCTGAATATTTTCGAATCTTTCGCAAACGAGTCTTGCGTTTTATTCAATTTTTACAGTCGTCTCATTTTCCGTGCGATAATAACATTACTCTCGGTAATCCTCAAGAGAATTGAAAAATTTCATTTGGAATTCTAAAACCTTGCGGGTTTTCAAGAAAAATTACTACCATTATCACTGAAGATTCGTCTTTCTGACAATCGGGACATAGGTTCTCCTGGAAACCGTGCTCCCCCTTACTTGGGCCAGTCGACCCAGTTCCGAGCTGTGCTCTCGTGTGCTCGTAAAATGCAGAACGCCCGGTAGATAGGCGTTCTGGATTTTTTTAAGGTGACCTAGCTGAAAGAGACATCGATTTTACTTGAATTCCGTAAAGCAGGAAATCGGCCGTAGAAACGCAGCTGTGAACAAATACGATTAATTGACTACCGCATGCGTAGATATTAAAGCTAAAGGTCAAGCCAACGGCGATTAATACATTTTTCTTACATGGAGACCTTCCTTCGCGTATTACTTCGTGAAAACGTTGATCTTGAAAATATCACGAGTCATTGCAAATTCAAATATTCGATCTGTAAGATCTGTTTGAAAAATTTTTCAACTCGTTCCACTCTCTTGCAATATGATATCGAAGATCATAACTTAGGAAACGCGATAATGACAAAAGTTCTTTTTTTTATATCTTCGAGAGTTAAATGCGCGCGCCGTGAATACGCACGATATTCTTGTCGATAGTGCTGTGTTTCGCCATCGTAAATGCCGACAAACCTACCGGAAGAGCGAGTTTATTTCTGGGCAGTCTTGAAAGCGTTCCTTTGCCAGTCGAAGAACGGACAAGATCGACGTAGACCCCGCCGTGTTACTTCAAGCAAAACCTATTGCATTTGGTTACTTTTCTATTTTCGAAAGGTAGAAAAAGTTAAATTAATATAAATCTTGCGAGCTCAAATAATCGAAGAAGAATTTCGTAACGTCATACACGTCGTAACGTATTTGCAACAGAAAGCCGTATCTTTTCTTTGTCGCGTTCTCTATTTTTTTTTTTTTTTTTTTTTTTCAAACTTTGTATTTTACCCTTTATTCATTCAGGCAGACCAGAGAGAAATAAATGAAGATGACAGGATGATTATGTATGACGTGTCTTCGTATAAAGCCGAGAGAACCTTTAACGCCTTCGTTATCCGCATCTGCAAGCGTGAACATCGCTTGCACGTTCAAAATAGGTAATAGTTCAAAGGATAATCCCTACTGCCGAGAAACACGGAGAAAATTAGTCTCAATTTAAATAAGAACACGATCAACGGATGTATCTTAAGAATTAATCTTACATTTATGATGTTTTTCTACCCTTCCTATTTGCATTATTTTCTTTCCAGTCATGTCTGCGTGTCTAATAGTTGTATCCCGGTTGTATTCCGATTCGAAGGAGGGGAGTAGTTTAGTAGAAGTCGAAGTCTCATAAGGCAAGCGTCCGAGTTCCGTTTCTCGCCGCTGAATAATCGTCTTTGGAAGATTACATAGGCTTCCTGAATCAGAGAGTAAGACCTGAGACCTAACTCGAGCGTGATTCATAATAGACTTCTGACTCATAAACGAGGCTGAGCACGTAGCGTCTGCGGATGTATATTAATTCCTCGACGCGTGAAACGTATCGTCGTATCCCCCGTACGGCCCTGGGATCGCATGGGCCCCCGTGAGCCAGCGCGAGCTGAAAATGGACGGGACGTGCTTGTCGCAGCCGCGGCGATCCGCAATACGCGCTGGCTCGCCATGTTCTGACAGCGAGCGACGACGCGATCAGCTGTTCGGCGACAGCGTCGCTCGCGCCCAGCTGTGAGCGGTGCGCTCAGCTGACGACGCCATCGATACACGCCGTCGCTCCCCCTCCCACTCCACCGGGTCTCCCTCCTGCCGTCCTCAGGAACGGATGTGGCTGTCGTGTCGCCCACGTCCGTCCATTGTTCACCGTTAACTCACCGAGGTAAGCTTTTTTTTTTTTTTTTGCAAATTAATGAGATAGCGAAACGACTTTTATTCACCGTATTTATGCTAATGCACGACGCGTCTCATCGATATTCGTATTCATTATTGCGTCGCGCTAAACGTTAAATACGTACAACATGCTCTCTGAAACTTTAGATTGAACCTCATTTCGAAGAGCGAAATCTCACTCTTTTTGCAAGACTTAATTTTCACTCTTTTATAGAGTGATACCACTTCGAAGAGTTCAGAGAGTGATATATCGGCAAGTTTTCTTCTCGATTGCGAAATAAATATAAAAATTCGGGTTTCGTTTCCAAGGGAATTTTCCCAGGTGGGCTTTTCGATTATTCGTGGGGGAAACTTTAAGTGCGTGGTTGGGTTATATCGAAAGAAATTCACGCACGTCCCACGCGTGTGTCGTCTTGAATTCCGCTTCCGATAAGACTGAAAAGACGAAAAATCACGGCGAGACAGCCGGACGGCAAGCGACTGGCTGGTGTTTCGCTGACGTAACGTGGGCAGCGAGAGTGGATATTAAGAGACCTCGAGTTTCCGCTCGTATGTTAGCTTTCCGTTTATGTAACGCGACGTTAAGCGCTCTCGCGACCCGTTCGATCGCGTGCATTCACGATACGCTGAATAATTTTCTTTCACCCGCTCGAGACATCGCCTTTCGTCCGCCTCCCCGACAACGTGCGGCTCGTCGAAAATCGAAGGCGGCTTCTGTCGCTTCAGTTAACAATTTCTCGTGTACGCGCTAACTGCGCAGGGACGTAGCTAGAGATTTATTCGGGGCGAGGGGGGGGGGGGGGGGGCGGGAAATTATTCCGTTCTCGTGCTTTTTTGTCCATTGTACTCTTTTCTAAACATAAAATGAAATTGATGAATGATTGCGCGTTAATATATTTTGGCAAATATTATTGCAGCGAAATATCTGATCTTTTTCGTCGATAGAAAACGATGTGAAAACGTTAATTGATAATCAATCATTGATGAACTTGACTACTTAATCGCCACTTATTGCGATAATGAATCGAAACCGAGATAGTGATATTTAGGACACTACTACTTAAAGAGACGTCTACGAGTCGTTCGACTCGTAATTTACGCAACTGCGTTATCTCAGAAATTAAAAGATTTCTGTCCATTTAATAGTGCGTTACATCATCGAAATTCAGCATTATTTCTTTTAACTTCTAGTTATCAATCTCGTGAAATAAGGAGATGGATTTAGGATAACAACAGCAAACGTCTCGTTTTTTTCTCTCGTGTACGCCAGCATTCGGACTCGTTTTGAGTAGTTTCCATTTCTGCCATTTAAACGCGTCGCTTAAAAAGGCGTTAAACGTCGTACACGAACGATCATCAGCGAAACTCGAGAATCGGCGATATGCGAGTCGCATTGGCCCTACCAGTATTGTACTAACCATTCAGGAAACCTGTGACCCGCCGCGGCAGGCCGCGAACTGCACCTTGTTTTCTTTCATCACGTGCACTACGCGCAGTGCGGCTATAACCAGTCCTGCGGACGTGACACAACAACAAATTTAAAGGGACGACAAAAATCCAGAAGGCTCTTACGAGCCGTCTCGAGCACGTTGGCCCGCGCGACGCGTGCTTCGAGATCGGAAAGCGATCTCGATCGTTTCGACGATAAGCTTCCACGAACATTCAGAGATTTGATAAAGGTTGTTGTGTCTTTTACTCCATTTTGCAAGAGTGCCATTTTTAGCATTGTCACTTGGCACACTTATTTGACATTTAAATTTGTCATTTTTCCTTTTACCGCATATTGACTACAAACGATCTCAATATGTTGATGAACGTCGGGATACTCCTCTATTCAGATCTTACATAAATACTATAATAAAAGTAGTTCCTAGTATTCCTTTAGTTAGTTCTTTAGTGCAACTTGAGATTTTTCGTCAAAGGAATTTGTCATCTTTTTCTGCAAATTGCGTCACTTTTAGTTTTGGATACCTTGTTCATCTACGTTCGAATGAAAATT
>NW_017305408.1:2537525-2544643 GCF_001594115.1 Trachymyrmex septentrionalis
TTCTAGTGCAACACTTGAGATTTTTCGTCAAAGGAATTTGTCATGTTTTTCTGCAAATTGCTTCACTTTTAGTTTTGGATACCTTGTTCATCTACGTTCGAATGAAAATTCTGCTTGAACAAAGGCTACTCTTGAGTAGTACAGATAGAAAAAGGAGATTTAATTAGCTCAGCCTAACTGACTTTAATTGGGAGAAAACAGTGGAAGAATTGGTTGCAAGTGGCAGTATATAGATGACTCCAATACTTTTCCAAAAAATACGATATATTGTATATGAATGTTATATTCTTTTACCGCTAAATTTCATTCCCAATCTGTACTTTCGTTAAATTCGTATTTACTTTTAATCTCTCAAATTCCTTCTTTTTTTTATTACTTTTCAATTTATTGCATTCAATATTTATCCCTACAGCACAAATTAAGTGCGCAAAAGTTGTCGCTACACTACACGTTGCAGCGACATTACTGCAAATTCTGTGCTGTATGGGTATTTATTGGAAGGTCTTAAAGAGACCTTTTTCCGCAGATCATGGATGTGATCAACATCGGTGCTTCTTACGTTACAGGTATGCACTGCCTAGGTGCGGTGACGGGAGGAGGCACCTCCAGCCCGAACGGGGCTGGCGGTCGGGGTGGTGCTCTTAGTGTGTTTCGAGCCCTTGGAGTCCTTGTGTGCGAAGGAAGAATCCAGGGCCCTCCGCGTGGCTACAAAGAGGGCCCACACTGCGCACCGCCTATGCAGGCGGTTCCAAACGACCACGTGTGCGAGGAGAACAACTATCTGGTACGTAACATATGGTGTCCCCGTTACTCTCCGTTGTTCCTAGGCGACCTACTTATGCGCAGCTTTGCCAGAGGAATATAAAAGCCGTCGAAGAAATTCATTCGTTTACCAATTAAACGGAACAATTGTAATTTTTACTGTTAAAAATATTCAAATGCCATACAAAAGAAAACATTATGTTTATTAACATATGTATTTGTTGCAAACTTCTTAATGCTTTTTAATGATTAAATAATAAAAATAATTGTTAACATATAATAGTTAATAAAAATTAAGGTCTATAAAAAATGAACAAATTACAAATGCAAAGATACAAATTGTAAAATTTTCTTTATCAGAAAAAAATTATTTTTGAAAAAGAAAAACTGTGTATATTTATTGCTTATTTTATACGTTACGTTAAAATATATTTTCACAGAAAGTATGACATGATTGACTATAGTACACAATAAAGACGGTTTATCTTTTTATCTGTTATGAAAATTTTTTTGCCTACATTTTTTTCTTTAATTTTTCAAGTGCAATCGATATCGAGTACTAATTCAGGAGATCACGGAACGCCTCGCTACTGGATCGTACCTGTGCGTGGAGGTGCTTTTGTGCAGCGATTGTCCGTGTGGTTTGGCAAAGTCCACTTGCAAATATCCTGTATATCCCGTGCCGTCCTTATCCATTTCACCATGGCAAAAATGCGCTTCAGAGATGTTACTGGAGTACTGGTGTATCTGCGTTGTCCCGAGCAAGTAAGTCGCGCTTTATTTCATTTTGTGCTGCAAAATAAATCTAGTTATAAAAGAAAATTGAAGAAATAAAGACAAGTACGAATCATAGTGTCAACTGATCAGAATCTAAATATGAATCTAAAAAGTTATACATGTCGAGAACGACGGGATATTTTAATTTCGATATCAGATCATTTTTAATGTAATAATATTTATTCATTGAATTATCTTTATTTCTTCAATTTGATTTTTCAAGTTTCTAGTAATATTTCTAAATTTATTCTAAAAGTTTTTTAAATATCATACATCTATATCCGATTGCTTTTAGGAGCCAGGAACCAATGAATTTTCAAGGATTATACCAAGCAGTGCGTTCACGGTTACACTTTAGTCAGGTTGCAGCGTGGTGGTCGCGCAGCAACGGCGCGGAGCCGAGCTACATAGCTACCCGGATCGTATCGCACAATGAGGATAATCTCAGTAAATTCCGAGAAACGTCAGTGGAGCATACCTTTCCTCTGGCTGGTAATGGTGATGGAAATTCTATCAAGGTACGTAACATTATAAGATTATGTCACAAATATATATATATATATATATACAAATCGATAAGATTAAAATTAATGTAGTAATTGGCATCATATTTTTGTTTTATTAGGTAACTATGTGGGCACTGCCGCGGATGGAAGAGGTACCCATACTCACGTGTTCGTTACACCCGAAAAAAGAAAAAGACGAAGAGGATATCGCAAGGGCGTTAACGCCCACCAAGAGTGTCCCGATAGGATCTGGCAGCGCGCAAAATCCAGAGGGTCTCGTCTTACCTGGTAATAAACTATAAATATATTGACGTGTGGAGATTGATAATTATCTTAACAATTTTTATTCGAACATAAATTAAATATGAATCGTTTTTTTTTAATAGTTCTAGTGGACGACAGACTACAAACCACTTGTAACAAGTCTGGCAAGCATGACTGTCGTTGTGAAGAAGAGGACGTATCCCCTATATCGCCTACCATTAGATCTAATGGCGAACGGAAGCGTCGTCGATCGCTTCCTTGTGGTCCGGCGGAGAGTCCTTGTGTGAACTCGCAACCGGCACCGTTACCGTCCGTTCAAGAATATGTGCAGGAGGTAAGGGACAACACCAGCTCGAGCTTAATGAGAAATTCTGCCGAGTCAATAAACAACCGTAGCATCATGAGGATTCTCCAGAATAGAGAAGTAGAGAACAAGAATGAGGTGAAAACTCACAATAATCGAAACTCGGATCTCGAACGTTGCTTCAAAGTACATCTAAAGATCGAGGATCTTGAACACGATTTGGGGAAATACTACAAGCATACAATGACAGAAGTTGCAGAGATTGCCAATTCAAAGAACACTGATCGGATCGAAGAAGGCTATAATAATTCCGTTAAGAACTCTAATCTTGGAAGAGGGCCCAGTAGCTCCTCGGATATCATATCCGCGACAAAGAGTAGTGGAATATTACACAATCTTAGTCCTTTCGCTCCCACGAGTTGGTCTTTCGTCTCCTCTTGGCAGAATAGCAATATGAATAGTAAGTTCCAAAGCTTTCGCAGTGCGAAGGAGACTCGTTTTAATGATTCCGAAAAAAATTATAAGCCGCCAGCTGTTACATCCAATCATGCTGTAATCAAGCCCTACGCTCAACCGAATCCCTTCCATGAATCAAATCCGGGACCTTCGACGCATAAATGGACGCAAAAAACATTAGATAATTCCGCTTGCATTGTACATCAAAGTTATCCAAAAAATAAAATTGTCCAAGAGGTGCAAGTACCGGCCGGTCAAGACGCATTAGAGATTAATAAAGAAGAAAGTATCATTAAGAGTAATCAGAGAAAAACTGGAAAGTCAGACTTAAATCAATTAATGTGGAAACTATCGGTGCCAGACGAGAAAGAAAAGAGAGAAGAAGGAGGGTTTCTGGATTGGTTCAGCAAAGTACCTGGAAGAGTCTTGGGTGTTGCGGCAACGAAAAGCTACGTTGATAATAATAAAATGAAGAATGAAAGCAAGTCGGAACATTCAATCGGGCAGCAAGGTACAAACGAGATCAAGTTCAAGAATTGCAATCTCGAATTGAGTCAACGGGAGGTCGACGAAGTGTTAGCGGTATTGCGAGCGAGAACACCGTCGGGACGTAGAAGAGCTACTGTCAAGAATGTGAGAAAACGCGGAGAACGATCTGAAAGGGTCAATGATGATATGACAGAAAAAATTACAACAAAATGTTGGGAGGAAGGGATAGTTCAGAGTAATTCGATAAATCCTGGAATAGTTCCAGTTTGTACACTTAAATCTTGCGAGGATTGCAGTCGTGGGTTGTGTAAAAAGATAAATCATCAGGTACCAGAAGAGCATTCAAGCCCTCTAGACCGGGTCTATTACGATAAAAATGTTTATCAACCTGCACGCTCAAAACTTGCCGAAGGTACCAACAAATTAAATGAGGATTCGCAAGCGAAAATACACACGAATGAGGATGCGAATCGTTTACGAAATGTTTCCACTAAAGCTGACGTGCTGCTCGGAGCCATTCTGCGAACCAGCAAGGACCGAAAGGACTTGTCAGATATTTCATCAAACGGGACCAGACCGAGGTCGACGATTAATATTGACGATGACAGTAGCGACGATGATTCTCACTTTTCGAGCATTGAAAAGCTTGATCAACAGGACCATAGAACCATTTCGTCCAATGACGAGAAATCGTTGCCGCTGAATAAAAGATTCCATCGGTTTCGGCAGATGTTCAAGAAAGACACAGTAGATAAGGCAATTCCTTTGATAGCGGACGAGAGTTCCTCCTCATCGGAGACCTCGCCAAATTCGACGCTGAAGCAACGCTTTACTACGGCATCATTTCGCTATAATAACGAACAACCGAATCTACATAGTGCAAGGTACAGCAAAACGAAACGGCGAATCGACTTCACTAATTTCCCGGAGGCTACCGAGGAGAAAGAGGATGCTGCGATATTCAGTACAAAAGACGCACATCAAAAATCACGCAATATACATAGTACAAATAATAATGATCGCGAGTGCGATTCCGAGGGCCTAAACAACCAGCAGAATCATTGCGACAGGCGGCTACTCGAAGAATCTTTTAAAAATAAAGAGCAGGGCGAGATTACGAAGGACATAGCTGCTCTTCAGAAGAGCAATTTGATAACTCCAACTATTCCGCAGAGCGGACATTCGTCTTCCAAGCTACGAAGCAACAATTATAATGACAGTATCGCGGATATAGGAGATGACGAGGCTGTCGATAAGAACGTGCCGTCTGCGCTCGAACAGGAGAGATTCCGCAGATCCCTGGAAAATGCGGCGTCGATGGTATTCCATAGCAGGACTGGCTTGCCGTTGACCTCTAGTCCAGCGCCATTGAGAAGAGGCAGCTGTTGTTTCGATTACGACAGCAGTTTGAATTCCGTCTCCTCTAAAAGAAAGTACGTAGTCGGAAAACGATACGGTTGAGCGGCATCAATGAGAGAATAGCATTATAATTTATAATATTATAAAATTATAAATTTAATTTAGGAGAATTATTTGTGCAATAATTTTCTTTTTAAAAGTTTCTTGTCTGGCTACTATTACATTAGTAATAATAATATATAAAATGAAAAGTAATTGTAATTGAAAGTATCCAAGATTAGAGTGCAATACTTTTTACTGAAGCCCTCTGAAGTTGATATATCGGCACAATTTTTTTTCTCTAAAATGACATTTCGCGTTTTTAGCGCGTTGTTTGAATTAAATACACCGCCGAGTCCGGGTGCAGTCTCGCTGGAAGAAACCGATCGCGACGCAGAAACCGCTGGTGAAGGCGAAGAGACACCCAAAAGACGGTCTAGCTCCCGCCACCGACCGCAGAGTCATGCTCTTCTAGGCAGCTTCGAGGAATCGGCGTTGAACGGTAGACTCGAACCGGTGTCCACGGTTCACGGTTTCGCAGCGGAACTCGGGGCCAGTGGTTCCTTCTGCCCGAAACACCAGAAACTTCCAGTCACTGTGTTTTTCTATACACTCGGTGACAACGATAAAGTCTCCACACCATACCTTGTACGTACTTTTTCAAACAATCAATTGCAATGTGCACATCTTGAATCATTCACCGATACAAATTACCAATGGCTGAATAATTTTATTCAATAAAGAGATATTACAGATTCCCCCAGATCTTTCTTTCATATTCATAATGATGATTCATGTGATTATTTTACAGGCTCATATTAATCTTGAGAAAAAGGGTTATCAGGTACCAAGAAGTGGCACCATTCAAGTGACTCTTCTGAATCCGTTGGGTACAGTCGTTAAGATGTTCGTAGTATTGTACGATCTTTCCGATATGCCGCCGCGATCTCATACTTTTTTACGTCAAAGAACACTGCGGGACAAAACACTACGCTACCTCGTTCACCTTAGGTATGTTCCATTTGTATATTTTAAATAGTTTTAAATTATACAAGCAATCAGACCATTGCAGGTCGATGTATAAATTATACGTTACGTAAAACGCCAATTATAAATTTTAAAGAATTGAAAAAATTGATATATGTTTAAGAAATATTTTGTGAAGTCGGCTTTTGTGCTAGAAATAGACTGGAAGAAATAACAGACACACGTATAAACTTTTCTTCTAGATTTATGTCCAGCAAATCAGGTCGAATTTATCTGCATACGGACATACGTATGATCATCTGTCGGAAGTCGGATGTGGATACGGCGTCGGATTTGGGCTCGGAACCGCCGAAAGAACTCAGGAGTTACATCCACGGTCCTACAAATCCAAAATTTTCGCCAAGGTGCTGAGCCACGTGGTACTTTCCATGGGGCTGCTGCCAATCGTTCCGCCCGCCCAGTCCCTTTCAAGTCGAACTGTGATCGACAAACGATCGAATAAGATCAAATTAGAAATCAATTTTTGTTCTTTTAACCCTTTGCGATATAGACAATTACAATTTTTTTTTTTAATGGGAAAAATAATATGAATATGTTGTAATTTATTATAATTAATAACTTGATAACTGACATAATAACTTATGTATCTCCTGTGGATATAAGTTATTATGTGTTAATCAATATTGCAATAATATCGTGATGATAAAAATGTAGCTCTCAAAATTATTACGGAACATTATTTCTTTTATAAATTATTTTAGATTGCAAAGGGTTAAGAGAGATTGAGAATCGAAAAAGCGCGAGAATATGAGAAAAATTCGAAAGATTACGAATGAATTTAACCGCTCATGTTGGAATAATAATTTATATTCGCAATATATTTCTTTTTTCTTTCTTTTTTACAAAATTATTAGTTCAGGCCGTTTGCGCTGCCCGGTATAGAATTAACTTTTGCGTATTGACAGTTCCAATACGAATGGTTTGTAAAATTGACTCGAATATTGCGATTACACTCCCGGTCTCATTTTGATCCGTGGTTCGTGCTTGCAGTATAGAATGCTGCATATAAATAATAGGATAAGTTCATGCAGTTTTTCGTTTTAAATTCGTTTCTGTATTATATAATAGCAATATATATATATATATATATATATATATATATATATATATATATA
>NW_017305408.1:2544743-2570300 GCF_001594115.1 Trachymyrmex septentrionalis
TATATTTATATAATTCGAAAATTCTATTAAATTAAATCGATTAGTCTTTCTATTTTCGATCTAGTGTCCAATAATCATGAAAATGAAAAATCAATCGACTTGAAACTCGCATTAGGAATTCGAGTTACTTTCTTTGTCCTATGCATCTATTGTAATTATTGCTATAGTGCATGCTGGCAACCATTTCATTTTATGGAGTTTATCGCAAGCTGGACGATCTCGTTGAGAGGCCATTTTTCTCAACTTATTGCTGTAAATATAGTCACGCGTAGAGAGTAAGTTGAGTAAGAATTTTTAAGCAGGATGATATATATATATATATATACTGCCATTGTGTGTGTGTAGCACTCTACGTTTAAACGAAAAAAAAGTGATATGAGCGTGGAAAAACATCGACGAATTCGGTCTCGTGTTCCGATGAAAGATAAAATCGAGAAATATCAAAACGTGTTGTGATTGAATGATATGTGCAATGAAAGTACAAAGTTATTCATGCGTTATTTCATGGTTCTACAACGAATCATTGTAATTTCTAACAAAGAGAAAAGAAAAGCCCAAGAGAGAAAGAAATCAAAATTCTTTTCCCGGAAAACGAAATGTGATTTTTGTGATTTGCGTAATTGTGATTTGCTTTTTTTTTTTTCTTCCTTGCGATTCGAAATGCGAAAACGAACGCGAGCGACTCGGACCGGAACTCGTCGGTTTTTCCCGGGAGTAAAAAAAAATGATTATTTACACATATATATGTATATATACATAAACCAGAACACAATCTTTGTGTCCGTAGCACTGTGATGAATATTTTGATAGACTATAAAAAAAGAGTAATTATTATTATTACAAAATAACTATTTCTGGATAGTAGACACGTCATAGATTTAATCGATTCTATTAATACGTCGTGCGAGAAAATATAATCGTGCGTAATTTACTAACTAGCCGCAAGGTTAATGCCCATTTTAAAGCAAACAAACGTGACAATTCGCGTTTTCCTTTATTTTTCTAAAGATGCTCCATATAAATCGCGCGGAAGAATTACGCAAATGATTGAGAGATCTCTAATCTTTCACCAATAAATATTTTATTTATGATTTACCGTACTCGTAATGTACTTGTCAATTCTTTCTGTCTTTTTCTTTATGAAGCAATTAAGATTATTCTGTTTCACAAGGAAAATAAAATATAATACATCTACAAACACAGTCCTTCTCTTTCTGCATAGTGATTTTTTTATTACAAGTCAAATATGTCAGAGATGAAATCTGGAATGAAAAAAAAATTACTTATAAGCTTATATGTATACATAAGCTTTCATGAAATAAATTAATGTATTATTAATATATTATCTTTTTATAATATTAATATTACAAATAATTTAAATATCAATTTCTTGTGATTTTTAACCATTGCAACATTAAAAATCTTCTTTGTAGAATTATAGAGTTTATAGAGTTATAATTCTCTATTGCTTTATATTCGCAAAGATAAAGTCCACGTTATTAATTGCTACATTCAATATTCGATAAACATTTTAATTTTCAACATTTTAATCAAATCAAATTTCGCGTGATTAAAATGTTGTGAAAGTAAGAGAATCTTCGTCATCATTTGCGTCTTTTTTACCGTGAATTAGAGGAAGGCAGCTTTCACTCCTCAAAATAATATAAATTAACTTTGTAGGATAATGCGGTATATAAAAAAGTCGCTGTACGTATAAAGAGAGATTATTTTTAATTGTTATTTTCTAGCGGAGAAATTGGATAATCATATATACGTATATAGCAATCAAAAGCTAATAATTGCACATTTAATTTTCATTAGAAAAGAGAAACATTTCGATAGTCACTTTGCATCTAATTTAATATTTTTACTTTTTTTTTTTTTTTAGAGGAACGAATTCTTGTAAACGATTTTAATCAAATTCCTTCACGTTTATTCGAGAGAACACCAAAATTTTCACGAAGACATTCAAAATTTTTAAATACGTTATTTAAAAAATTTTATCTACTTTCCTCCAAGAAACTTTTTATGATTAAAATTTCTTTTTTTATAACAAACATGCAATATTATGTAATTTATGCGCTTATTACGTTCGTAAAATCAATAAAAAGGAGAGGAAATAAATCTTGGTTTCTTTTTTAACTTGAATAATTGTAAATTTTCTCAATTATTTTCGATTATAATGAATTATATATGAATTTGCAGCGGTCATATTATTTCCTATTCTTTTATCGAGACCGAAATGTTGTATATTTCAATAGGCCGACGTGACAGTGAATATTGAATTCGTGTACTTTTTCGCAATTCGCCAGATTGATTAGCTAGATGCGTCTTTTAAACAGAGACGTTGCAAGACATATATTGTACAGAATGATGGCGTGAGCAATCACGCCTCTTGTTTAACGAGAACGACTGTAACCGTTGTTAAATACATTTTGTCGATGTTTTCTTTTTGAGAAATAAAGTAGAATGTCGAGACGATAATTAAATGATAAATCGAACGTTGAAGTTTATTCGAGAAACAAATCCTAGCTCGAAGAATCCATAGATAAAATTGCGAACAGCGAATATCATAGAAAATAGTGAATGGCAAGGACATGTAAATATATGTATATCACTGCCGTGTTTATTGTATATAATTTATATACAGGGTGGCATAAAGAAGCATCCCGGTAGTCCTCGCGTCGGTGACGATAAAGATTTAAATTTCGATGAAGCAAAATTAATACAGAGATAAAATAACAGATTGTCGCGCTTTTTTTTAAATAATAATGTAGTTCTTATCGATCGCAACATTTCGGTGTCGACGTCAAGGACCATCTTTTCTTGTACCACCCAATAATAAGCACGGGCGATCATCTTACGGTGATTGTAATCGATTGTAGCTGTATTTTTCTGGCTTGATCGGGATCTGTTAGTAAAGTTTACCGAGAAGTAAGCAAATATATCAAACGATATGTACATGAGAGGAGGTAGAGTATAATATGAGACATCCTTATCAGAAATTTAACTCCAACATTATTCCATTTCAACTGGCGATAATGCGTTTCCTCTCTCTTTCTTTTTCTTCTAGATCAGAATTCTACTCACAATATAAACGGAGGTGGATTGAGCTTAGAAACATTAAAAAAAGTTATATAATTGTTATAGAAAATATAAGCGATTGTCAAAGTTGAAATAAACCTGCAGAGCATAAACAGTAATATAACATTAATTTATATCAGTATTATAATTTCCCGACAATTATGTAACTGTTACGTGTACAACATGTATTATATTACATTTATATTGTTGAGTGGGGAATATTAATGGATGTAATATTACTGTTTTTGTGTTTTGCCAGAAGTTCTTAATTAATTACATTTGCATATGCTCGACTGCTAAATATATTCCGAAAAGGAAAATCGTCGCTCAAAAATTTACAAAGTTACAAGAAAATCAAAGAGACATTATACAGGGTGTCCCGTAAGTTTTTGCCAAGCGCTTTTGTGTAGATAAAGCGAACTAAATTAAGTCGAAAAGTCCTCTATTTTGCAATTTTCGCAATGATTAACGAGATATTAATTACTAAAAATGAATATTGGTTTTCAATAATTTTTTACTCAAATACTCATCAACTTTATAGAAAAACAGCGAGAGACAAAAAATGTTTATTTTCTTCTCATAAAGTTTTAAGAACTTTTTCAGTTTTTTTCAAAATTTTTTAATACCGTATTTTCTCATAATAAAATATTAAAAATAAGATAAGAAAATCTTATAAAAATAAGAAAATGCAGTTAACGTAAAAGTTGATAAGAAATTCTGAAAAAATTTTTAGAGTTCTATGAGAAGAAATTAAATGATTTTTGTCTCTTGCAGTTCTTCTGTAAAATTGATAGTATAGTATTTGATGGGTAAAAAATTATTAAAGAATCAATATTAGGCAATTTTTAGTAGCTAATATCTTGTTAATTATTGCGAAAATTGCAAAATGATAAAGAACTTTTCGACTCAACTTAGTCCGCTTTATCTACACAAAAGAGCTTGATAAAAACTTACTTAGGGACAACCTGTATAAATTAAACGTTTACCTAAAATAAACATGATTCCGCTAAAAATCAAAATGACTTCATTTCGATTCTTAATGTTAATAAAACAGTCAAATTTTGTAATAAAAAATCAAAACATTTTGATTTTCATACTGCCAAAATAAAGTCATTTTGATTTTCTCTTGACTCGATATATGTGTTTCATATATAATTATTAATTTCCAAGTAAAGCAACAAGTCATGATATCAAAATGATGTCAAAATAACTCCAAAATGATTATTAAAAGTCATTTTTCAATCATTTCCGATTCGTTTTAATGTCATTTTGACGTTATCGCGACTTGTTATTCTGCTTGGAATAATATATAGCTGCATAAAACTTTTTTTCAAAATAAACGAAGGAATTCTTTACCGAACGAGCGCTACAGGCGCTACTTCGGTATGAGAATGAGTAGTTCCGAGAGAATCCGCCAGAGGTTAGGCGCGTCGTGGCGACGACCAGCGACGACAAGAACTGACAAGACAGACAAGAATCGAGAGGCGCGTCCGAGTAGTCCGAGTACTCCGAGTGCGAGTCACTCGCGCTCCGAATCGTCACTTTCTCCACCGGGATTAGATCGTGCGAATTACGAGTTACGACAAGCCGTGGTATGCGATGTGAATGGTTCGAATGTGAAACGTTCAGAATACATCTGGCACGTTCCATCACGTTCTCGCGAGCGCGAACGATGAGAATACCGGGATTACCGGGGACGACGAGGACAAGTCGAGGCTGAGGTACGGATCGTTTGCCGCGGTAGCAGCGTCAGCGTCATCGCCGTCGCCGTCGCCGTCGCGATCGGATGAACCGTCGATCGTCGACGAGAAATTGGGCGTGTGTCGTGTGTACACGAGGAGGAAGGCCAGAATCTCGTCGGTGGGCAGCGCGCGCATGCGAAAACGGATACGTACGGTGAGCCTTTTTGACGGATCCGTGACCGCTGCAATGGCGACGGCGCCTGGCGACTCGCCTACTTTCTAAGCTCTATCGAGGTGAGAGGCTGGATCGCGCGCGCGTGTTCTATCGCCGCGTTCCTCCGCTGGATTGTCGTGTCTGGTCGTGTCTGATCGTGTCTGGTCGTGTCTGGTCGTGTCTGGTCGTGTCTCTCGAGGATACGATAATCGAGACGAATCCTGATAGTGCCAGAGAATCAAGTCCAACGTCGTTGTCCTCTTGATAATCTGGACTAACTTTGGAGTAGGACAGGACACGCCGTTCTCCCAGGAAGTTGCGATGCGGCAGGCAATCCGCTGGTGCAGCCGAGCGTCGTCCCAGGGCTCCGGGATATCCGGAGAATGCGCGGCACCGCCTCGCGACTTCCTCACGCGGATGTGATCCTCCCGGCACGGCTCGCTTCCATCCAGCCGACGGTCTCGCCCCGTCCTGCCCGTGTCCTCGATCTCTTGTCCTCCGGTCGACGGCGCAGCTGACGGTTCTCAACAACTTCGCTCCTGCCCGCGTGTGGATAACCTTCTCCCTTTTTCCCCAGGTAATGAATCACACGAACGATTAATCGGATTAACGTGACGCGGTACCGAAGGTACTGACTCGTTCTTGATTTTTAACACCTACGCATCCGGCGATTTGCGTGTCTATATATATATATATATAAAAGACTGTGAACTTTAAACGGGTTGCTCCAGTGACTTTGATATAGTGATCGTTAAATGTGAGAAGGTGGACCCGTCTCGTGGACGGTGGACAGCGGCGCGATTTGAAGATCGTTCGAGAGGATCGTAAATCGTAGTCGGACGTAGACGCGAACGGCCGAAACATGGGGAACTGCTTCAGCAGCCCGACGGACGTGGAGAAGGAGAAGCCGGACAGGATCGGCAATCCCAGCATAGAGGCGGTCGCGTCGCAGGTCAGCCCGGTGCCGACGCCGCCGCCGGATCCTATCAGGCCGATTCCGCAGATCCCAGACATGGACGTTACGACGGCGAAGATATTCGTTGCTTTGTACGATTATGACGCTCGCACTGACGAGGATTTGAGTTTTAAGAAGGGAGAACACTTGGAGATTATCAACGACACGCAGGGAGACTGGTGGCTGGCCAAGAGTAAAAGGACCAGGCAGGAGGGCTACATTCCCAGCAATTACGTCGCCAAATTGAAATCAATCGAGGCAGAACCGTGAGTGGCCTTTGTCGTTTTAAATTGGACTAGGCGTGATAATTTTTATCTGTTTAATCAAAGCCGATATCGCTGATCTTTGAACTTTGTTTGGATGGTTCCTGCACATTAGGTGGATGTAGATAATAATTCAGGTTGCTTTCCTTTTAGGAGAGACACAAACATCGTTCTATCTTGATTGGAATGCAATGAATAAACAAAGATAAAACGACATTTGTGTCTCCCCTAAAAGGAAAGCAGCCTCAGATGTTGAGACCTTCTGCTAATTCTAGAAATAGGGAAAAGATAAACAGTAAGTTAAACCGAGATTAATGTTAATCTTATATTGGTGGGCCAAAATGGAATACAAATAAAACTTGATAGAAACTTTCAACAATTAATGATAGTGCTTGGACTAAAGCAAGAACACACAGCCGCTCCATCAAATGAGATCTTTGATATATTTAATAATAAAGAATACTTTCCAGCACAGTGAATCATTTATTATAGCCTTATTGTTTACCAATGTTAAACAAAGATAAAATGATCACTGTATCTCTCGCTGGAAAGCATTAAAAATTATATACGATATATTAATAATTTGTTATAATCGACAGGCAAAAATTCGTCGTGCTGATCATGATCTTTAATCTACGAAATAAGTCAGAGATTGATTCGCAACAAAGAATCTTAGCGATTAGTAAGTGGAAGAGCGAATCTGTAAAAGTTATAACGCTAATTTGCATTTACAGATGGTATTTCAGGAAGATTAAGCGAATTGAGGCTGAGAAAAAATTGCTACTGCCGGAAAACGATCACGGCGCGTTTCTGATAAGAGACTCCGAGAGCCGACACAATGATTACTCCCTTTCAGGTAACGTCATAGAACGATAATAGAAACTACCGGTCGTGGTCGTAATACCGACAGTACGATAACAAATAAATGAATAATGATCGAGCGGGATCGCGCGGCAGCGTGCGATCTGTATGCAAAATTGCGAGGCCATTAAAGCGCCAAAGTGGAATATATATCGATGATTGTTGTAGTGCGTGACGGCGACACGGTGAAACATTACCGTATTCGTCAATTGGACGAGGGTGGCTTTTTCATCGCCAGGCGAACCACGTTCAGAAATTTGCAGGATCTTGTGGAGCACTACAGCAAAGACGCGGATGGCCTGTGTGTTAATTTGTGCAAGCCTTGCGTGCAGGTAAGTTCTACGAGTGACCGATATGGTTCTCAGTATAAAATAACGATTCCTTTTCTCAGTATATTAACGGTAATAATTGATAGGTAGATAATAATCGTCGTACTATTATTCGCCGCTGCTATAACAGTCGTAAGAATCGCGTGTTATGAGATTTGACGAGGGGGAGTTTAGACAGAGATTCGTCGAAGTAAATACGTCATATATACTTACGAGTAACGCGCCATACGTCACCTCGGCGACAAAGTTTCATTTATCGCTGAGTTAGGCAGGTCTTTATTAATAATGAGACGGTACGAACGGAGAATTTGCGTTATAATTGTTCTATCTATCTACTGTGTTTTGGTTTATTTCCGTGAATGAGACTGCTTTTAGCGGAAATTTGTTGTCATTGAAATATGGAATTGCATTAGATGAATGATCTCAATTGAAACGTGTGATGAGAAGGAAGGAAAATAAATAATATGGTCATAGAAATCTTTTTAAAATTACACATACATACTCCCACGCAACAAATGGCAGCGGAAGTCAATTGGGATAATATCGATGAATTTACATAAACTGGCTTTATGTTTATTTCCTACCAGTATATCATATATAATACTGTCTAAACTCCAACACTTGCAACGATGCCGATCGATACGCTGATTATTCGCCCTAATTACGATGATGGCGACAAACTCGATCAACAGTATATTATTACTGTTATGTTATTATAGAAAATATTATTGTAACTATTAATACTAATAATTAATATCTTTTTTCTTTCTTTGTTATTACCTCTACTACCTTCGTTATTATAAGCATTATTGCTACTAATGCACAATACTTTAGATCGTTGAGATATCGTTCCGAGTACAAAACATTTACAACATATCAATTACATCGATTACATCTGTAATTTTCTAATTCAGTTGGTTTATTTTTGAAAAGTCGCGAGTAAAGGAGATTGATTAAATGAAACTTAATGTCACAGCACAAATGAGGTATATTCATATCTAATTTATATTACTTAATGAAAAAGGAAGAGATATCAGTTTTTTAGAAGCATTGATAAGCACTTGTTGCGAAGTTCGATGTCTGAATAGATTGTGTTTGTTTGTCTGTTTATTGCTTGCCCTACTTCCCGGTGGATTTTCTTGGTAAATTGAATGTCCTAATATATGCCATAACACGTTTTTTCGATTCCTTTCTTTTTCTCGACGTAAAACGCTTTTATATTTCATTATGTCTGGCCTGTATATACAGCACAAGCCCGTTCTATATGGGATTATGTTTCAAAAGCAGTAGATTGTCATTCACTTAGAGATATCTCGTATAAAAGCTCTGTACATTCGATGTAATTTCATATTTACAACAACTTATCTCATACACCAATTCATCTAGCATCGTAGACACCTCGCGAGAGGTGTAACATATATAGGTAAATATAAAGAATCGAGATTGGCAGCACACACAAGCAAGGAAACGACACTTTTTGCGTTTCACCGCGAAATATCGCGCTCTCGTTTGTGAATAACAATTTACACACGAACTCTTTTTCTCATACGTATGTATAAATTTATATTGAGTATTGAACGCGAAAGCGAGAATATCGGCTCGAATGTATGTGTGCTCGAAATCTATCTATATACAGGATGTCCCAAAAGCGTTCCTACATATCTCATCCGTTATTCGAGAGGCGAACGAGCATATGTGCATGCTATCCCGTTTAGATCGTGTATGTACGCGTATACCGAGTATTTCTGAGATTCGCGGCATGTTTTTTTCTTCTTCTAATTACGACATATTTGAGACATTCTGCATATTGTATCACTCGTTACTTCATTTTCCTCTTCGTCTTTCTCCTAAAATTCTAAATATCTGTTGGAACGATCTCGCGATCATGTTTACCGTCCGGGATCGTTATTGGGGTTCTTACACGATTGCAGGACATGGAGAAAAGTAAGTTTGTCATCCGCGAACAAGGGAAGTTAAGCGCTAGCGCTCTCTCTCTTTTTTTTTTACACTGCGTAGAATATTGTCTCTTACGCTTAGCTATAGAATTTGTTCTCACAAAGGAGACGAAACGAAATATAGTTCGCCATTAATGCAGCCGATCAAACATCTTCCTTGCACAAAATCGAGTCTCGCGCGTCTGTCCCCTTGCCGATGACGGCTGATTCCGAGTCTGGCTTTGTTCAACAGGTTGAGAAACCCGTAACGGAAGGCCTTAGTCACCGTACGCGGGACCAATGGGAAATCGATCGTTCGTCGCTGAAATTCCTGAGGAAGTTGGGACAGGGTCAATTTGGCGAGGTGTGGGAAGGTCTGTGGAACAATACTACCCCAGTGGCGATAAAGACGCTCAAACCGGGCACCATGGACCCGAAGGACTTCCTTGCCGAGGCGCAGATTATGAAGAAACTCCGACACGCTAAACTAATTCAGTTGTACGCTGTGTGCACGATGGAGGAACCGATCTATATCATTACAGAATTGATGAGGAACGGCAGTCTTCTGGAATATTTACAAGGTACGCAAGGTACGATTTTATTCTTACTGGCCCTTTTATCACTATATTGTGTGATAAAAGCTTCTTAAATAATTAAAGGATATTCACGAAATATTTTTGTATAAAAATATGTGCCAGTATTTTAAATTAAAAGATTGATCGAATATATTTCTACTTTTTATCTTCTTCAACTTATATTGTCAACACTTTAACACTATACTGTTTGGTCATGTTTTTGCCAAAAATCTGAAGATTTAGAAGCATTTTACTCTAAAAAGTTGCCAGTTTTCTGCTCTTTAAATAAAAAGAATAGATATATTTCTCAGTCTAGTTGCATATTTTATTTGCTCATTCATTCTTCAAAGTGTCATCTCAAAATACTACTACAAAATCGATAAAGCTTATTTCTGCTGTCGTATCTTTTCGTTACATTACCGTTGTAGCAATCATGTATGATCTTTTAGGAAAAGGTAGAGGCCTAAAGCTACAGCAACTAATCGACATGGCCGCGCAAATAGCTGCCGGTATGGCGTATTTAGAGTCGCAGAATTATATTCATCGAGACTTGGCCGCCCGTAATGTTCTCGTAGCAGACGGAAATGTCGTTAAGATCGCGGACTTTGGTTTGGCTAGGCTTATCAAAGAGGATGAGTACGAGGCTAGAATAGGGGCGCGTTTCCCTATTAAGTGGACCGCTCCTGAAGCCGCCAACTACAGCAAATTCAGTATTAAATCCGACGTATGGTCGTTTGGAATTCTCCTTACCGAATTGGTCACATACGGTAGAATACCCTATCCAGGTGAGATTTTGAAAATAGAAATAATCTTGCGTATTACTATATTTAACTTTTAAACTTTTAAGTACAATTACATAAAGTCATTTTTAATCATTTTTAACGTATGCGCGATTAAATTAATAACATAAAAATGCATTTTATTCTTCAGGTATGACAAATGCTGAAGTTCTTCATCAAGTGGAGCATGGTTATAGAATGCCAAGTCCACCCGGCTGTCCCGACACACTTTATAATATCATGTTGGAATGTTGGAACAAGGATCCTATGAAAAGACCGACTTTCGAGACACTTCAGTGGAAACTTGAAGACTTTTTCACTATGGAAGGTTCCGAGTACAAGGAAGCGTCTGCGTATTGAATAGAGGATTTCGAATTCTTCTTCCGTATTGCTCCATTAAGAGATCCGGTAACTGTACCATCGTCGTTTCATCGACGGCGATCGTTACGATCTTCTTCATTGATCTATTTGTGACACTAGTTTTCGCGGTACTTCTGAAAAAGTATCGCAACTTTTATACTCGAACGACCATTTTGCGAACGATCAATAGCATAGTTTTATTTAACGGTAAAGTTTTCTTTTTTTCCCCCGTCTCTTTCTCTCTACTTTGTTTTTTTTTTCTTTCCCTTTACGTTCTCGTCTTCGCACATTCTGTCTGCCATAAATCTTGAAGAATATTTGTACATTTTTACCTGTATGACTTGACAAACGTACATTGGCATTTTGATAGCTTTAGCGGCGACGAGATTTTAGATATCGTTTTAGTAAGGATGTTGTACACGTAGACGTTAAATGGCCTTTGTAAAATCGTTTATAAGTGTCAGTTAGGTAGATCTCGATCATCAGGGTGATAATTCCAAGTGATGATGATAGTAGTAACGATGTAATATATTTGTGTACAATATATAAGTTGTACTTTCTGCATTACAATTCCCATACATACACTATATATATATATATGATACGATGAAAAATCGATCTCTTGAAAATTGAACCGACAACGGGAGAGACGAAACGACGGACCATAAATACATAATTTTTCCTTCTTTCTTCTCACTCGAGTGTAACACGAATTTAATAACGACGTACTCCCGCGAAACAAATATACAGAAGTCGTCGAAATGATTTCGCAAGCCGTGTGCGTGCATGTGCGAAGATCGAGGGAACTATAATTCGGTCCGTCCTAAATAATGCGGAAGACTGTCTTGTAGTGATTGTGTCGAACGATATTATATTTTCCTTCGTCTATCTCGTCTGTTTGTCACAAAACGCGACAAATACTGACACAAACTGCCAGCTAACGTTTTCTAAGATGTACTTGTTACTTATAACGTGTAAGATCACATTTTGGATACGCGTGAGAGTATGCACCTATCTATGCATGAGAAATGTACGATATTTGCTATGAAGGCGCGAAACATCCAGTTTACCATTGTATCTTTAAGTACTATGAGAAGAGAATGTATATCACGAATTACGTCATCTTCGTTAATCATTCGGACATGTTCATGTTATCAAATTCGACATTTTTATATATTTTTATATATCGTCTCTAATGTTTTATTATACTCATTTATTGCGATTTTTCACGTTTGTGAATGACTCAAATTTGAGAATAATTATTACGCGTAAAAAATAAGTCGATAATATTAGATATATACTTTATAAATGTATGACTTTATAACGGTAAATGATGATAAAATTATATAGATATTTTAGCAATATTTTGATCTATTTAACACATATATACGGAATGTGCCAAAGTCATCGCCATTCCTTTCGTCTATTAATTTTTCTATGAATTTAGAGTTGATTTTTCCATGATTGAAATATTACTGGAAGTTATCTTTCAAAACAATTTATGCAATCTTTTTACAATAAATGTTTTATTGATACACTCGAGATAATTTTGGTATTTTTATCGAAAGACTTTTGTGGATAAATCGACTCTAATTTCATCAGAAAATAAGCCCCTAGAGATTTGATGCAAATCATACAAAACATCTTGAAATATGTACGTGATAAGGCTTTATATATATATGAGAGCGTATGTATGCACATCAACTCTAGCATCCATCTTCTGTTCTGAAATCAGAGCTGTGTTAATAGTACCAAATTGATCGCAAATTTCAAAGAAATGTGTGCTTACGGATGGTATCATCGTCGGGGAAATCTTTGTAAATCTGCACGATAAATCTTTGTAATACCGTTATCCCTTAGATGGCTTAGATTAACGATACATCGACCAACTTCCCATATAAGAAGTACTATTTTTTTCAATTAAGCTTTATTTTACATTTATCTTGAGAAATTGTAATTTAGTAAAAGAAAATTGTTATTTATAAAAGAAAACGTTAAAGCAAGTATTTTATAATTTAAAATTTATTTTATATTTTATAAATAAATTAAATCGTGTGCATGAAATCTAAAGAGGGTCATAAGTTGTGACAATGCACTTGTAAGACATAAGATAAAAAATACTATCAATTAGATATAATAATAATGAAATGTAATGCAACGATTACAAGCACAAAACGGATGAAAGTTTACTGGAATTCCTGTTATAATTTTTATTTCGACAAATTCTTTTTCTGTAATTAGAAAGGAAGGTGATTTCTCTATCGAATAATTATATCATAGGAATTTGTGGCGAGTGAAAATAAAAATACTTTAGATATGTAAGAAATAATTGATAAAATAAAAACGCAACAGTTTTGTTTATGAAAATGAGATTATTCAAAAACCTTTATTATAAGAATTATTCTATACATAAATGTTTAAAAAGGAGCATTTCTAAAAGTTATTCTTAACTTTTGATATAGGAAATATGTTACTGATTTGAATATGCAATTAGTACATATATCCTGAGGAAGAAGTAAAAACGGGCTAAATTAATTTAGTCAAATAAACAATTTCTTGTAATGCCAATTGCATATTCGGATTGACAAATTTTTTTCATAATTCTTCATTGAAAGGGTTGAAGACGAGAACTAAATTGGTTTAAGTGAAAAGAATAATTTTTTTCTCAGTGTATATTTAATTGCAGACACAATGCGCGCGTACGTGTCTAAATATTTATTTAGCACCGAGAAGAGTGGCAAGTTCGAATCGCGAGGAACGCGAGTTTCGCCACACTAGTGTTTTATATATGGCGCTTCGCTAGATACATAAAATCACCAGATCCGCAAGCGCGCGTCAGCGACAGGTGTCTCCTGGCTGTACAGGTGTTCTCTTCAGTCGGCCAGTGGTGGTCAGAGCGGCGCGCATTCGTGCGTGCGTGCGTGCATGCCTGCGTGCGTGCGTGCATGCGTGCGTGGATGCGTGCTCCGTTCCGTTCCGTATCGTACCACTCTCGTCGTGGCGCGAGGAAGGACTGCGCTTTCCTCTCCGAGTGCGAGTTCCGTTCCGTTTCGCGGCCGAGACTTTTTCTACGAGAAAGTGATATATCGCGGGCAACGTGAAGAAACGCGGCGCGACGCCGTGTGTGTCGGAGCTCTGAATAATGACTCGGTTGGGGCGCAAAGTCATCGACTCAGTACCGAGAAGAGAGAGAAGGTGAACGAGAGCGAGAGAGAGAGAGAGAGAAAGAATCCCTCTCTTTTTTCTCCTCCTGATATGCACGGTGCTTTCGAATAAACGCTAAAATTTTCACATGCCAACAGCGATCTACGCTCGATCGATGGAAGGATGAATTCACGTTGCACTGGGATATTATGTTAATCACCTTTTACGGTCAGAATGAGAGAGGAAGAGCTCGAGATATCACTCAAGGTAATCGCGAGGCTCCCGGTTTCTTACTTCCGTTCCCTCTAGTTTTCTACTTTACTGTAATTTTTTCATTTCTCTCCATCTAGATTTTTCCAAATTCCACGAACGCGTTTGCTCCGTTCTATGTACATCAAGAGAGTAGATACCGTGATAGAGCGTGATAGATCGAAAAGAAGCGGACGCAATTTTTCATATTCGCGCCGTGATTTTTCCGCCGGAAAGGAAAGCGACCGTCTCGTTATTGCGCGTCGTCTTGCTACACACACTCGAAGTTATTATTTCCGCGGCGAGGCCGCACCTCGTTGATTTTTTTATTCATATACTCTAAGACGCTCCTTAATGCTCGCTCTCGACGTGACGAGTGACTTCTGCTCGCAGTAATTCAGGGATAGATTTGACGAAGCATCTTTCATGCACAGATTTTTCCAATTAGTAGTAATTTTTTTCAATTAAGACATTAATCGGAAATAGAATTCATTCTTTTCTTCCGCTTTTTCCAAATTGTGATTTTAACCGCTTTCTCTGGTGAAAATTTTTCTCAGAATTTTTCATATAATTTAAAAAAATTTTTTATAATTTTATAACTTTCTCACATTTTTCATACAAATTAGAACATTTCTCAGAAAATTTACATCTTTTCGCAGAATTTTTCGTATATGTTAGTTATGAAATATCGTAAGATTTCTAAGATTTTTTTGTAAGTATAATTTCTGATGAAATGTTATAAAATCTAAAAAAATTTAAAAATATTTTTTAGAAATTATGGGATGAGAAATTTCAGAATATTTTAGAATTCACTTGTATGAAAAATTCTGAGAGATGATATAAACTTTCGAAATATTTCTGAGTATTTTTGTGTGAAAAATGTTCCAATTTGTATAAAAATTATGAGAAAAATTTTCACCAGGGTCAATAGTTTAAAATCCGTAATTTAGAGTGTTTCCCTTTTAAAAAAATATTGTCGACATAGCTAAAAAAATAAGTTGAATTTGGCTAAAAAGAATTACCTTTCAAAAACAAGTTGGAATTACCGCTCGTTTTCTTCATGATATTAAATTTACATATAATGGAATTATACGTTATCGATATTTATTCGTAATTATTATCTGCCAGTCACATTTATGTTGTAAATTAATTCACTCGCAACGTCTGTATCAGTTCGTTCATCTGATGGTTATGATATTCACGCGCCGTTAACTTTATTATCTGATCGTATGTTTTTTGCTAATTCGAGATTCATCAATGCTTAAGACACTTAAGTTATCCAAGTTCTCGAGAATTCGCGATGCTCGTCGAGAATCGACTCGATAAATTTCGCACGCGATTAACACGCGAGGTAAAACTCCGCTGAGCGGAGAATCGCATATACATACATCAAATACATAATTAAAGAATTAAATAATATAGTTTTACGCAATTTGAAAAGCAATTAAATCTCCATTAGTTTTATCCTTCGTCCGCAGCCTGCAGGACTTCGAACTTCAGTGCAGATTTTTATTATATTGTTCCGGACTATATAAAAATTTGAAATGTTTACGCATATCTATAAAAGTTTAATGGCTATAATCACACATTTTTACTGCCATAAAAGTTGGCGATTCCAGACAGTACAGAGAGAATTCAAAAAGAATTCAGTATGTCAGAAATTCTGGAGGTCATTTTTAAATGTAGTAAGAATTCTTTTCATAACTTTTCAGAAAAAGAATTCTTTTTGCATTTAAAAATAAAATCAGAATTGAATCACTGAATTCTTTTTGAATTCTTTGTACTATCTGGGGATTGTATTCTATTTATTTTTGACAAATTTCAATTTATCTACCAGAATTCACAATTAACTGATGTGCCTTTAAAGTCCAACGTTATGGAGAATTAGAAATAAAATTCAGATTTTTTTCTTCATTTTTTCAAGTTGATCAAATTTTAAGCTTCAAGTTCCATTTAAACTGTTTTCCATTTAGGAAACACAATGTTCTATCTTTGTTATTCATTAAATGCTAATTAAGAAGGCTGAAACGACATTTGTGTCGATGTTTTTTAAAAGGAAAACATTGTATATAATGGAGCTTGAAGCTTAAAATCCGACCAAGTTGGAAATAAGGAGAAAATGAATTCTATTTCCAATCAATCTCTTAATATTGATGGAGGAAGAATATTGAAAATGAAGTTTCTTTTTAAAGTTAAAAAGACTAAAGTGGTAACTACAAAAAAAAAAAAGGGAAGCGTATGCGAGTTCGGTGCTGCTCCAGTGATCTCTGCTTATCTCCCGATTGCCGATAACGGTACTTACTCGCGTTTTCATCGCGCCTGTTGTCGAAGACTACGCATTTATGCTTTTCTTCGTTATTTATACAACATATCCCCGAATTACTGGATATTCTTTTAATCGCATCTCCTTCGGAATTCGAATAAGAATTTCCTTGGCAGAGATATCATGGATGGGCAACTATCTCTACATCGCAAAATATCTTTACGAATTCCGTTAAAGCCAACTTGAAATGAATGACTAACGTTACGCTATTAATTTATTCAATTTGCGGACCGTGATACATGTTTATTCGCTAATTATACCAACAAAGTTATCGTTGTTTCCATCGATTTTGAGGCTGGAAAACGCAGGATAGAAAATATATTTAATAACTTCCGGGACATCCCGCAGTCCTTTCGTTCTCCCGTACATTGAAAACCAGTCGAACGTGGAGAACACGATTTAGCGCGATTTACAACTATCAGGATGGATAAGTCAAAATAAGAATGCACGTATGGAATTCAGGAAAATCTTCGGCACCGATTAGATATCAATTTTATCATATCGCTGTTCAAATACCTGTAAATATAATACCTTTGGTATTTTCATATGCGAGCATTCCTGAGATCCTTTCCATCGCTGTCCGTGTCGCTTTAAATTATAAAGCCCGGCCTAAACCATGTCGGTGGAGATTACCATCGGCGACCGGTTTTTTTACCTGGATTAATGTCTTTATCGATATAACCTACTTCCTCACGCAACGCTCCTCTGGTTGTAACTTCTTTAAGTAAATCATTTGGATTATGACCCTCGATAGTTCGATTGATATAATATTCTATATTGAATATCTAACTTACTTCCTCACTCAACGTTCTATCGATCGTATTTGGCAAAATTATTTGGGCCATGACTCTTGACGATTCGATCGATATAAATTATTAATTTATATAGAATAAGAACTACTCAATAAATATTCTACGTGTGATTCTTTACCTTCCAAATAATAATATTAATATCTCTCGCTTAGGTGGTGATAGTGGGCAATGGCGCCGTGGGGAAGTCGTCGATGATTCAAAGGTTTTGTAAAGGTACTTATACCAGGGACTACAAGAAGACGATCGGCGTCGACTTCCTAGAGCGTGAGATCGAGTAAGTAACCACTCGAACGTGTCGAATCGTTTCAATTTAAAATTAAGTTGATTCAACGCGGCATTCAAAGCAAGAGGGAGAGTCTTTTTCAATTTTCAGTTAAATTAATCGATTAAATTAGAAATAAGAATCATATTTTAGACCATATATGTGAGAGAACAGAATCAATACGAACTAGAAATGCGTATATCGGTCGAAGATAAATCTTTAATGCTTAATAATTCATTATACACACACACACACACACACACACACACACACATATGTGTGTATATATATATATGTATATATACGTATATATACATACATACATGTATATTTGTAGTTATTCGCGCCGAATTGATTTTCTGGACTTAAAAAAACGCAATTAAACTACTATAATAATATCACGAATTAAATTAAATTGACAAACAATTTTTAATAATTTAATGCTCAATCAGACATCATATTACAAAGATCCCAGCAAACGAGAATGGATTAAAATGGATTAAAATTTTTTTAATACGTACTTTAAATCCATGAAAATGGATTGAATGGATTGAAATGGATTGGATCCGAGCTGACACTAATTTAATATATTCGAAAAAAAAAAAAAAACATTCATATTTAAGGGTTACAAATTTTATTCCTAAGACATTTATAATAATTATAACTGAAATTAACTACTTCAAATTGGTATTAAAAAACGCACCTGAGATTCGAGAACCTTCCAGCAAACGAGAATGGATTAAAATGGATTGAAATTTTTTTTTATCCGAATGCGTATTTTAAATAGCGAATACTTTTTTTGGATTTAATTGGATTCAATTAGATGCAATTGGATTGAAAAACTGCATTTCCTATTCAAAATTTTGAACAGTATTCACAATGCACAGAAAAAGCTAATATTATTTTTAGATTGAAAGGTATAGAGATATGCTCCATGCAATTCCTATAAATAAATAAAAATGCTTTCAGGATTGAAAAGCATTCATTTTAACATTCGTAAATCAATATTTCTATAAATTTGAATCCATTTCAATTCACTTCAATCCATTCTCGTTTGCTGGGCTGGGACCTCTGGATTATGAATCAGTTATGGTATTGGAAAAGTTGTTTTAAGCGTATAAAAAAAAATTTTTTTAATTTTAATAGAACTTGGAAATTCCGTATTTTCACACAAAGTTGCTCATTGCTTCTTAAGAAAACAGGAATTGTAACAGAGAATTACATCAAAAGATTTGAAATATTGTTAAATTTAACTCTCTTGATTTCTAATTACGCTGTAAATTCATACCACAAGTGATTGAAAAAATTATTTCATCATCTATGAACTTGCGAGCATTGCGTTAATTAATTTTATGTAATTTCTTTTTAGTAATTTTTTTATGTAATTTTATTTTTTGATATTATTGTAACACCTTCGGACTAGTGATTTTTGCTTAATTAAAATCTATTTTGTAAATCTTTTATTTTTTGTCAGCTCGTTTATACTGATGATGGTCAAATCTTGACCGAAATGTCTACTTATTTATGTGAATTTTAAATATATGATTTACGTTAACCTTTATTGTTGTATGCTCTCCATTATTTATATTAAATAATTTACATTACCATGGGACAACATTGGATAAATGTCGGATAATCTAATCTCGCTTGGCCGATGTCGCGAGCCGTGATTAGCCTAATATTCGAGCTGTGTTCGACTTGGTTTGCGAGTATTCGATCATTCATTTTACTTCTAATCAAAGAGAAACAAAAGAACATAGCTCAATTATTTTTACGTTACAACTTTTTTGAACTTAGTTGGATTAAAATGAAAAATTTCCTACTTATAATTTTGAATAATTTAAGTAACATTTATGATCCATTTTTAAATAACAATTTTTTTTATTTAATTAGATTAAAAAACTGCATTTCACATTCAGAATATTGAATTGATTCACGTTGCACAGAAATTACTGATATTGTTTAAATTTAACTAAATTTAAAAAAAACTGTACACTTTCTATTCACAATTCTGAATTGAGTAGTATTCACGATGCACAGAAAATGCTAATATTACATTATTTTTAGATTAAAAGACATAGAAATATGTTCTATGCAATTCCTATAAATGAATAAAAATGGGCATTCAGGATTGAAAAGGATTCATTTTAACATTCATGAATCCGTATTTCTAAAAATCCGAATCCATTTTAATCCATTTCAATCCATTCTCGTTTGCTGGAATGTTAAAATGCTGAAAAATTGTAAATAAATTTATTGCGAAAAATATTATCTCAGCCGGAAATCGAACTCGGATCTCTCTTGTATTCCGTACGAGCGTCCTAAGTCTTTAGACTTAGACTTTAGACTTTAGACTTTAGACTATCGAGGCAAAATTAGACATCGCGAGTGATACTAAACATAGTGAGAACTAAACATAGTTCATCTAAAAAAAAAATTCTAGACTAGAAAATACATACATTAAATTGTCGTTGGCACTTTTGCGAATTAATTAACTTAACTAGAGGTTGATGGAAAAGGCTTTTGATCTAATTATGTAATTAATTTTAAATCTTTAAAACTCAGAGGAATTATTTGTTCAGGAATATTGTGGATTAAAAAATAATCAAATATATTATATAGATATAATAATAAGATATTTAGAGCAGAAAGGGATTTGCGAATGTTTCACATATTTTGTCGATGTATAAATCATATGACGAATGTTAGTACAAATTAAATTCGGGAATTGTGTTTACTGATCGGATTATTCGATGCTGATCATTATATACCGTTACATATGGGTATACAAGTTCGAGAGCGACGTGCCTGAGAAAAACTTGATTTTAATCGTGCCAGCGTGAGCTACCGTGGGATACTTTTTGTATCCCCTCTTGACACCAACTACCGATGTAATGTCGGTCAATATATTGGAAGGAATTTTATCTCTCGCATACGATTCATTGTTTAATATCTATCTTACGATTAGTCATCCTTTGCATAGCAATTGCAACAATTTGACCCTAAATTTTTAATTAACTTGAGGTCTGTATGCATTCGCACAAATAAAATTAGGAATATAATAGATAATCAAAATTAATTAGCATTAAAATTAAGATTATAAATTTTGTGATAACAGTAAAATATTCGAGAAAATCAAAATCAAAGATAAATTTTTTTTCTAAGATTGTGATCGATTAAATAGTATTACGACAAATAATAAGTAAATGTGTAAATAAATACATATACGTTGTGTTGACAGAGTCGATGGTGAGGATGTAAGATTGATGCTATGGGATACTGCAGGACAGGAAGAATTCGATGCGATAACCGCGGCTTATTATCGCGGTGCACATGCCTGTGTCCTCGCTTATTCAGCGACTGATAGAGATTCTTTCGATGCTATTCCTTCGTGGAAACTTAAGGTACAAATCTGTAAATTTCATTTAAAATTAATAAAGGAATGAATTTAATCTGCTAAAATTTAATTCGCTTAAAACTTTTTATTGCTTATTAAAATAAATGAAAATTATTAGCCACCTTTGATTAGGAAAAATCGATTCTAAAATAGCGGAAAAGCTCTATTATTAAAAAATTCACTTTTTTTCTTAGACAATAGACATTCTGTATAATTTTCTTAAAATATTCTCTTGTAGGTCGAGAATGAGTGTGGAGAGATACCCACAGTCCTGGTGCAAAATAAAATCGATCTTGTTGACCAAAGCGTGATCGATGCGTGAGTATGCGTTAAACCATTTCTGTTTCTTAAAAATGAAACTCGCAGGTCTGAAGCATCTGATATTACAGGGACGAAGCCGAAAGGCTCGGTCGCACTTTAGGTTGCAAACTCCTACGGACGTCTGTGAAGGAGGATATCGGTGTGATGAGCGTCTTCCGACATTTAGCATCCCGATGTTTGCACGAGATGCGTCGCTCCGACGATGATTATCAGGACGATTTGAGATTATATTCTGCAGAACCTAGATCTCCTTCTGTCATCAGTAAGTAGACTCAATTGTATTGCAAAAATCCGTAATTCGTCTGCAGTATGAATGAAGTTATATCTCTCCTTGTTTTACAGGTGCGTTTAGTCCAGATGGGTCAATGTGTGGTCGTAACGCCAGTAATGGAACGATAATCCTTCGACCCGGTGGCAAAACGAAGAGTCATAAGAAACGAAATTTCGTAAAGAACGCTTGTAGACTCTTGTAGCAATAGTGTACGTAATAGCATTACATTGCGTTTTGAGTGTTACACGAAGACGTCAAAGGTACGGGTGGTGTCTTGTAAATATATATAGTTTATTCTCTGAAGGCGTAAACGGACGGTGATTTACAGTGTCCGTTAGTGCAAATTTATTGTATTTTAATTAACGGCCTGCGATGGTTTCGTGTATAAGAACACAGTACGCATAACATTTGGGAACTCATTAATTTAAACGCAATAGGAATAATCACCATAATTATGCTCATAATGTTAACCAAATGGTTGTAGATTATAAGGTATGGAAGATTAATCGTAAAATATACAACTGTGCGTACTCGCAAAATGCGGATGGGAATAGTGATACAAATATGACGCGTAATTTGTAAATATCTCGCCATATTATCGTATATATGTTTAATGAATTATTAATGTTTAACTTGCATTATATTCACGGACCAAATTATGAAATAAAAAAATTAAGATTTTAATACAAATGTAGCGTTAAATAATAATAATTATTATTATTATTTACAGATTAGCGCGTCGATATTATTTCAAAATATAATAATTCAAGATCATCTCAATTTTATAAAATATTATAAAATATTAAATTCATTTTGAATTAAATTTTTTGAAATTAAGTAAAAATGCATTTCAACATGTATTGTGATTTAAGGCTTTTGTTTATCTAATGTAGCTATTGAATTTCAAACGTCAAAAGTGAAAAAGTATATGAAATTTTTTTACGTATTTTACTTCTGACGTTATAATTCAATTTTAATTATAGCGAAAATATAGGAGCCTTAAGAACGAACAAGTCGATGCGAACTACAGTTTCCTAAAGCAATAGTATGTTACAATAAGTTACTTAATAACTAATGTTACATTTTTACTTAATTGTAATATTACAGAACACAATAAAATCTCTGTACATTTTGCTAAGAGTAAAATTATTTTTGATAAGCGAAATCTTAAGAAGAGGAGTTATAAACAAGGAATAAAGAAAAGAGAAATTTAAATTAATCGTATTCAAGATACAATTAAGGGAGGATTCTGGTTTAGAAGCTTGATTTTTAAGCTATTTTTCACGAATTTTTTTCTAAAAAATTCGTAAAGTTTATTCAAATCAGGGTTGTTCCTACATATTAGTACATATTTCAAGTATCTTTTAGAATTTTTTAATTGTAATTTTCCAAGAAATAAGTTTATATAAGGAAGTGACTATAATTTCTCAAAATCTATTTGAACAATTGCGCACATCTTTAACGCATATAGTTCTCGTCTAAGCTATAGTAAAGTCAAAATGTTTATTTTTATTTATTTTTATTTATTTTACTTTAAAGATGAAAACATTCGAAAAAATTGGAAAATATCCATAATGACGCCATTTTTTTTCTTTCTAATATTTTTTTTTATTATAGATCAAACGATAGCCAAACACATATGCTTTAAGAATCTCTTTAGTTTTTTGTTTCAGATGAGTAGAACAGCCGCAATCATAATCACTGTGCAGCGCCTTATTTTCTTCATGATTTTACATAAACTGTTATATAAGGCTTATTTCTTGGAAAATTATAATTAAAAAATTCTGAAAGATAGTTTTGAAATATGTATTAATATGTAGAAACAATTCTGATTTGTATAGACTTTAAGAATTTTTCAGAAAAAAATTCTTGAAAATAGCCTAAAAATCAGTTTCTAAACCAGAATCTCTCCTTAATAGAATTTCTCAAATCATTCTTCAAAAAATCAAATTATTTTTGACAATAAAATAAGATAATTTAACCATTCTTGTTACACTCGAAACTAATCAATAGCTTACAAAGTAACTAAATCATGTTAGAGTGAGTGTAAAGAGGCCATTTACTTTGTATTTGTTAACATAACACTCAAATAATATTTAAAATTTTATAAGTGCACACATCCTCTAGAAATTCCTCTTTATTTTAAACGTACAGATTTGAAAAATGTTATCGAATGCTTTTTTAACCCCCTTTTTTTTATTTTTCTAAGTTGCTGAAATACTAAGTGTCTTAAAATATGCTTAGGAATTGTATAAACGTCGAGAATCGATATCGCGTCACTATAAGATTAAATCCAATCAATCACATGTTGTTGCATTCTGTACACAGCCAAGTGTTCCATTTAAAGTATCTATTTGCAACGTGGAAGGAAAATGGAAACTCAGCCGCGCAGAAAAGAATATATCTTTGTAAAGAATATATCTTTCCCAATTGTCTCTTAATTCGCTAAACAGCGCTAGACCGTCGAAAAGATTTGTCATTTGAGACTCGTATGAAAATTCAGACAAATTTAATTTGCCGAGGAACCTCTTGGTATTATTTACTGTGTCATCTCTAAGATGTGCATCTTATCGATATAATCGAGCAATCCCTGTAATCTTTTCTTGACTCGCTTTTGATCGTCTAATGTGCATCCAAGAATAGCGGTCTCGAAGATCTTATCGGAATGTCCTATACTATGGGAGGAGCAAGCATTCATAAATTCTGCACATCGTTGTCGAGTGCCATTTGGATCTTGTCGCAAGCCTACGACCAAGCTGTCAATCAGGCCATTAACCTAAATTAATATAACAACCAATTAGTCATATTGAATTCTAAACTATATACTACCGCTCAAAAATTTGAAGAATCTTATAATTTTTAAATAAAACCATATTTTTTTACTGATATAATTATTTTATTGAACATATCAACATATACATATAAACGTACACTATTTGAGTAGAGTTCAAGTTAAAAACAACAACAAAATAACATATATAAACAAATATATAGAATGAGGCTCGAAAGAATCTATCAGTGAAATGTAAAAAAGTTCATCGGAGCCTACATTAGCTGTTCAGATGCACAGAAAATTCTTTATTTTTGTGTGAATGTAACAATACGAATAAAATAATTGATCCTTCGATTCGGGGATAATAACATATATATTTAATGTTAGATAACAAAATTTATTGTCTTTTCACAAAAGAACAAGCAATTTTAGGCTGTTTTTCAATTAGGACACAGAACATTACACTATATTCCACTGTGTAAGATACTTGTTGAAATGCAATTTAGTTTCATAGTGTAATACCAGAATACATTGTAGTCTTCCATTCTTATAATTATATTTCGTATCAATAATAGATTTATGATTTTTATTTAGACTTAAGTTATAATTTTTTCAGAATTGATGATTTTTGAAGGTTTTATTGCAAAATAAGTAATAACTATCAAATAACTTTTTGAAAAGTTGGTAACATTAACATATTTTACATGCTCGTACTTAGCTTTTTACAGTCGAGCAGTGTAATACTGTGTCACCTGTATACCTGTATGAGTGTTGGAAAACACTCTTAGATTTCATTATTTGACCTTGGCTATAAATTTCTTTGTAGTTGTTCTTCTTCGAAGTTGTTTATATATTTCTCTGAGGATTGTTTTTTGTATAATGATAAAGTGACTTAAAAGTGGCAAAAAGAACAGCTTAGTATTGAAATCCATAGTGCTATAATTACTTATAAGAAAAATATTGTTTTAA
>NW_017305408.1:2570400-2585619 GCF_001594115.1 Trachymyrmex septentrionalis
CTTAGCTTTTTACAGTCGAGCAGTGTAATACTGTGTCACCTGTATACGTGTTGGAAAACACTCTTAGATTTCATTATTTGACCTTGGCTATAGATTTCTTTGTAGTTGTTCTTCTTCGAAGTTGTTTATATATTTCTCTGAGGATTGTTTTTTGTATAATGATAAAGTGACTTAAAAGTGGCAAAAAGAACAGCTTAGTATTGAAATCCATAGTGCTATAATTACTTATAAGAAAAATATTGTTTTAAACTTAAGCTCCTCTCAAATAGCGTACATTCATATGTTTATATCGATCTTTTCAATAAAATAATTGTATCTATAAAAAAAAACTGGTTTTATCTAAAAATTATAAGGTGCTCCAAACTTTTGAGCGGTAATATATCTTTATAAGATATTGTAAGTGAATCTCAAACCTGATGTAATGCTTCCTGTTGAACATGATCTCGTTGGACTGTGACTAATACATCTACAGTGGAACAGCGCATGGACAATCTATCCGCATACCTCAAGATATCATCTCTATCAGCTGAATAAAGGATATGATAATTAAAGATATATATGATAATAAAAGATATATTTTCAATATCACATCAAAGAAAATTGTTAATGTTTAAGTTGGGACATAGGTGTTAAAATAAAATAATTCTAGGTCTCTCCTTTTTCAAAAACCGTTCTGAACTAATATACACTGATGCAATAAATTGGAATTAAATTAACTATTAGGCTTTCCAGCAAGAGACAGTTTAACGCAGTAATCATTTCATCTTTGTTTAACATTACTAAGTAAAGATATAATGATTCACTGTGTGTTACACTGTGTCATCTGTGTCTCTTGCTAGAAAACCACCTGTATTTGTTATTCCAACTTATTTTTTTTGTAAAAAAAAAAAAAAATAAATAACTTCACCAAGTAACCTATATAATGATTTATCCTGTTACCTACAATAAATACTTCTCCATATTTTTTCCACAACTAAAGATGATAATCTTAAAAATACAATAATAAGTTAAAACATATGATATAACGTATGATATTAAATTAATCACAGAACAAAAAACTATTCTCATGTCGAGTAGTATATCTCTCTCCCCTGTTTTTTGCCCTCTTTCTACCATTCCTATTTAAATTAAGCCAAAATATATTGTGGGGTATTCCATTAAATACAATGAATTAAGTCGTCCACTCACGTTCCTCGAGGGTGAAGAGCAAATCATTATTCCTGAGGGTGTCCAAGGTCGTCAGTAGACCATCCTTTTCTTCCATGAGCCTGACGGCATCCTTTCGCAGTTGCTCTACGTGAGCCTCGATGTGATCCAGCAGACCGACTAACCTGTCTTTCGGTTTCTGCTCGTTACTCGGTTGCTCCGCGCTTTCCATGCTGCGTTTCCTCGTCTAGCATCGACTCCCCGGTGAGATGAGACGGCCTAATTGGATCCTCAACGACGTTGATGCAAACGAGATCGCGACAGATCGCGTGCGCACCTGTCCGACTGATCCTGTTAACTCGCGCGACTGCGTCAAGATTGGTTGAGAGAGTTAAAACTAAAACAGGTAATCCGTACACCGATTCGATTATGTTTAACGCTAAACGTTGCGTGTCCTACGTTCCAATCCGCTTGGCTCGACTCTAACGGCTCGACGCGAAGTCATATAAATAAGTACGACGAAAACCGGAAGCGAGAGAGATATCTTACGATTACTGACGATTACAAACACGCGGGATCCGTCTGCGGTCCGTTAATTATTTCCTCTATGTACAAGTTGATATAAATGAGGCAACTGAAAGAATTAATGAATCAAATTTTATATATAAATATCTGTATGTTATTAGATTTGTACCCACTAAGTACCTCAAAATAACTGTATTCGTCGATATTAACCTCTTTTGTCGGAATGTTTCAACCTTTCAAATCGCGAACAACATGTATCCTACTTTACCGATGAAACAGCCGATAAGAATTTAAAATTTTGCATGTAAATGTGTTCTGATAGTTTTGCCCATATCTGTATATATATTATTTCCGGTCACATCTGTATATATATTATTACCCCTTTTTTTTTTTTGAGAAATTATTATGCAGTTTGTCAATTTCCCATTTCGAATTTAATTGCTGATTTGACTTTGGCTTCCAAACTAACCTAAACTGTGATCGCGTCGTATCGTTTCTTTTCTTTTTCCTGAACGAGCGTGCGAAGTCAACGTGCGTTTGAAGTAAGACGTGTCTCTGAATTTATTTTGTATCCATATCGTTTACATGTCATCGTGTACTGTTTTGTAAAACGTAGTCTCGCGTTCGCTCAAAAAAGCACATTGTTTCATATATTTTGAATCGTTTTGTGTTCTGTTAAGTGTTTCTCATTAAATTTTTACTCCATTTCAGGTCCATCTAATTAATAATCGCAACAAAATATGGTGAGTAGGAATATTTACCGTTTAACCTCGACATATTTTGCACGTTTTTGGATACGCATAAAAATTTCACTGTTTTATTTTATTATGTGGGCGTGACAAGCTAGATTTACATCATAACCTCTCTCTTTCAAAACAAGTTTCAAATTGATAAGTGTGTCAAAAATATTTTATTTTCAGCCACGAGAAATCAAAGAGATCAAGGACTTTCTGTTGAAAGCCAGGAGGAAGGATGCTAAATGTAAAATATTTTTATTAATTCAAGAGTTTTTTTCCTTGCGAGTCTTATCTTACATGAACTTATCTTAATTGATTTTTCCTTTCTTTCTTCAGCTGTGAAAATCAAGAAGAACGCAGACAATGTCAAGTTCAAGGTCCGCTGTTCTCGATTTTTGTATACTCTTGTAATCACAGACAAGGAGAAGGCCGAGAAACTCAAGCAGTCCTTACCACCAGGTAAAGCATGATTTTTGTATGTTTAAAATAGACAATCTCTTTATCGTTTGTAACATTCTTAATTGTATTTTTTAAATAATAAATTTACGAGTATCTACTCAAGTTTCAATGCAATATAAATATTTTTTTAGGTTTACAAGTAAAGGAAGTAAAGAGAAGTGAACGTGTGTAAAATGACTAAATAAACAATCTTTTAAACATGAGCCTTTCTTTTAATTTCCTTATGCTAGAGTTATAAGAATTTAATATTGCGTTTCAATGAAGTAGCAATTTACTATTTGTCTTTTTGTTGGGAACATGAATGTCCTGACAGCTCTTTTTTAAAAATATCTCTTGGGGAAAAGATATACAGATGCACTCTTCATATCGCTTATCTTAAAATAATATTGTATAATGGTAGAAAAGCTTGAATTAATAAAAAGAACGATTTTAAACACAATTTTTCCTAATTATAAATTTGCAATACATATCTTCATTGTTGTATAGAATAAATGCGACATTAGTCGAACGTGATAACTTAATTTTCTTTTTAAAGGACACATTTAACAAATGTTCTACCTTTCTTAAACATTAAGTGAATAAAAAGATCAACTTGTATCAATTACATTGCTTAAGAGGAAGAAGCCATGATAGATCCTAAGCCTCTCTTTTATCTAAACATATATGTCAAGCGGGAAAAATTATTCGTTTTCTATTCTTAAACGCTTTCTCTTTATAACTAATTATAAGATTAGAAGTCAGAAATAATATAATTTTTGCCCCTCATGTTATACACTTAAATAATTTTTTCTTCACATTGTACATTCAAATAAACCTATTCTTTTACTACGTCAAAATTTGCGCGCACACACGTTCATTAATATAAATATCTTGAAAACTCTTTAGTCTTTCTGTATTAATAAATATACATGTACGTGTATATGCTGATTAATTTTTGTCTTATTTATACGGACTCTTCACTTTCTCGAAAAAGTATGTGCACACCTTACATACTTTTATTAATAGCAAATTATTCATATTTTGATATATTTCTTTTTGTTTCCCTTTCTTTTTTTCTTGAACCGCCTTCCATTTTTCATTGTAGAACTACGAACTATATATATATATATTTATGTGTATATATATATATATATATATATATGTAAAAAAAATATAAATTTTGTTTGAATAAAATAAAGATTGGGATTTCGATATTCTTCATTCATCACATTCATGGTAAGTTGCCCTGCAAAAAAGTTTTCATTTTTAATACAATGTAATTAGAATACATGATACTGGATATGATAATCGATCAGAAGTAATAAAGTACCTTTGTTTGTCTTTATTACGTTTCGATAATCTCCTTCCACGGGGTTGTGCTGATAATGTGTACCGTTTAGTGTGTACCCGATTTGCTCGGAGTTCCCGCATTTCGGAGGTCTTCGCTTTTTCTAACTTTTCCATAAACTTTGCTATGAGTTCTGGACAATTTAGATTTCTCTCCGGTTCCCATGTGTCGTCAGATACACTGAATCCTTTCCATCTGATTAAAAATTCTTTTGTGCCATTTTTCTTAAAACGTACCTCTATTATTCTTTCGACCTCAAATTCCTTTGAGATCTCTTTTTCCTCTTCACTATCTTCTTCGTCTGAAAGAAAGATATAAAAATGCATAGGATTATTTTCATAATAAATAACATTTCAAGATAGATTACAAATAATGATACAACGTACCAGTTCCTTCCGTTTCTTGGATTTGTTTCTTGGAAGAACTTCTGGAAGATCTTTTAGATTTTTCTGTCTTGGCCGGTTTTGATAATTTAATTTCTTTTTCTTTCTCTTTATCTTTTTCCTCGGCTAAAAAGTCTTCTATCAGCTGAGAACAATTCAAATCCTTTTCATTTTCCCAAGTGTCGTCATTTTCTCCATAACCTACCCATCTCACCAAGAACTGTCGACGGCCTTTAATGGTACGAACATTGATGAGCCTTTCGACCTAAAAAAAAAAAACATATTTTTGACATTTTTAACAAATAAGGAAACAAGTGTTTGATGCGCCTACAATATGCAGAATAAACTTAGTATAAGTAAAAGTAAAAAAAAATTGGTCAATCAGAGTTAATTATTCTTTTCATTCAATTTCTTGCTCTTCTTACACCGCAGCTTACTCTGCATATTACATGTTATAGACAACACATTAGATTTTCAATGTCATAAAAATGGATTCAGTACTGAAACTACTCAAGTAGCTAAATAGCAATTTAATGTGATTAGTTGAATCTAAAGGTAAGAACCAATTACACTCAACTGCTGCTTAGCCGCTTAAGGAAACCTTAAAGCTGTCTGTATTATCAATTCAAGCTGTATTCTAAAATTTACCGCCAGTACTGAATCTATAGTGCACGTGACATAAATTATAATTTTCAGCACTGAGTAAATTTTGGAACAATCTCAGTAGGACTTACACACGTATGATTTATGTGTCGTATTGATTTACATATCACTACACACTACTATATCAATATCGTACGCACACATATATACAAGTTTTTACCTAATCTTTTATATTAAACGTCTAAGCCTAATTTTAAGACCACAATATTATTTATTCATGTAATCCCTAGTTCAAACCAAGATTGTTTTATACATACACAGTATAAAACTTGTATAAAACAAATATTGCGGATCGCAACAGAAATCGATAACAAAACTGTAATTTTCTAACTTTCTTTCGCTTGTGACATAAAGTCGATCGGTTGGGCTACATTATCATTATTGGTTGTATTTTAATTGTGGTAGAAGAATTTTTATTCTCTTTAGAATTTTTATCTCTAATTCCGGTACGACACTATAATTTGGTACGCGAAAAGACTTAACGGTAGTGACTAGGCTGTGGCTTAGGCGGACGCAGAAAAGAATTCTCCCGAAAATTTTATTAACCGTCCCGGGAGACGACACGTTTTGACCAGAGTCTCAGAAATCTAGCGCACGCCAACGCCACGTGCGTTTACTATTATATATCCGATAGCGACAATACCGCGCCTCCCGGACTCGGAAACCGGCGACCTTACAATATATGATGCTCGTCTCACCACTGGTCTCCTGCAGTTGGAAAAAATTTATTTGAAAAATAACTCATAAAACAGACGACTTTAAGATCCCCTTAATGAATAGTTGTTGTATCGCATTATTACCATTAATTATTAATTATTTATTTACATTATGCAGAAATATCTAAAATTCACAGACAATTGAAGTACAATATACAGTAAAAAAATTGTCAAAACTTTAATTATTTTATAAATCTTTATTTTTAGCAATATTTTTTTTTTTTTTCAAATGCAATCAATCAAAAAATTTTTGAATATTCAATAAAATTCGTAAAATGTTCATTAATCCTGTTAACTTCACGTATATGGCGCGCATTTATTTCCGCGCGGTAATATTTGTTGACCGGAAAAAAGGAGCTACGCGATTGGCCGATAATATTCGTCGCAAATAATGTTAAACCTATCCGAAAATCAATTACGCTCGAAAATTAAAATATATTGAGACATAATAAAAAAAAATTCAATTATTTTGTGACAATTTTCAATCGGTAAGTCATTTACTTTCAATTCAAACGTAACTAGCGTTCTACGATGTGAAGATAGGAAAATGTTGCTAGTAAACAACCCGCCATACCTCATATTCGTTCTCAGCGTCCAGCTTGTCGCGGGCCGAGGTGGACGCTCGCTGGTCTTCCTTCTTTCTACGCTTATTCGGTGACTGTTTCTTTTCGCCATTTTCCCGCTCTTTCGGTTCCACCGTAGAATCGTCAGAGTTTACATCGTCGTTCGAGCTCGTCGCCGGCTTCTGCACTGATGTACCGCGCGACGAGCGTCTCTTCGTGGCGGACTTTTGCGCGCTATTGTTCTTAGTCTTACCGGCCTGCGTCTCGTCGTCGTTGTCGTCGTCACTGGCCGCGCGTGCGTCGACATTTTCTTCCGGCTCGCTGTCGCTCGCCAGTTCAGACTTTCTATGCTTGTTCTTCATACCGAGCCGTCGCATAATATCTCACGATATTGTTAGCGTGCAGACTTGGAATCTTGACCGGTCCTACAATTCCTTTGACGACTATCTCTCTTCACTATCACCAATGGCACCACTCGGCCTCTTGCTCCTCCTCCTCCTCCTCCCCTCCTCCTCCTCCTCCTTCACTCCCCTCTTCACCCCCTTGGCGTTTTCTCTCTCGCGTTCCGCTGGCCTTTCCCTCGCTTGCAAGCACCAGCGAGAAGGTAACAGGCCGACGAATCGCTTCCCGCCGCGTCCGAATTACTGCAAGAAATTTTACCCTTGTACTCGGCAACAGTGCGCGCGCATTTCAGCTTTTTACCCACAATGCTTGCGCCTCACGCGAGTACACGCACACCCATACACGTCCGTGTATATTATCGAGAGTACCGGCACAATACAGAATTAACGAATCCTAACGCTCTTCGGGCGGGACTTTCGTGCGCATGCGTCGAATGCGTCATCGATCACGTGACCAACAGACCCGTATCAAGACGCCACGCGGAGGCGTCTATTTTTCGGATCTATTTAAAGAACGGTTAAATTTTGTTACATTTACGTTAATAATACGTAATAAAACGTTACTTATTTTTTTTTCTCATCACGGGGTCTATGACTCATTCTTTATTGCAGCTATTATACTACGTGATTGAAACAATATGTGCGCTCCGCACGTCGAGATAAGCTGCGATAACAATCTGTTCTATTTTTATCTGAAACTACTCGCACATTCTTTCCTCCCTTTCTCTCTAGTTGGAGAAAAAAAAGAGAAAAGATGAAGCGTGCAAACTCGGCTAAAAAGAATAGACCTGATGGCGATCTTTGAGCCGCAGATCGAGTGTAGTTCGGACGAACCGATCAATCTTCACGGTCCTGAGAGATCGATATCATGTACCTTACAAATCCCATTATCATTTTTGACACGTAATTTTAACTACGTCTGTGAAGTACTGTTAGTTTGTCTCTTCGTGTAAGATTAGCTGAAATCGGTAATTTACACACAAAAAAAATCGATTACGGTCAACGAGTCTTCACTCAAGTAGAAAACCATGTTACGATAACAACGAAATTTGCATTAAAATGTACAGTAAATGACTGAAAAGTGACTTTTAGTGAGCATTTTGAAATCATTTTTTTTATTTCGACGTCATGAAAGTTAAAATGATATTTTGTTACAAAATTTGACTTTATTGACTTATTAAGAATTAAATAGTCATTTTGATTTTGTTGATTTTTGTGTTCTTTGAGTTAGGATAGTGAAGACCCTGCAAGTAGCGGGGTTGATTTTCGGATCATCGATTTTAATTATCAATCCCTGTATTCAATTTTAATAAAGCTGTTGTATTACGAATTAGATTTGCTTATTTTTTTAATGCTTCTCACATATAAATGCAAGTTCTGGGTATATTAATTGATTTCTAAATTGACCTACTTTTTTTCTTCTCTCGCACGCGACTTTAGCAATGCACATAGGTTCTTTATCATTGAACTTCTTGCACGGTTTATCATTCCCCTTTCTTTCCGTTGGAGAGAAAAAAAGGAGAAACCGTATACAAAAAGTTCTTAAAAAGAATAACAGACCTATGATTCGACTTGAACGACCTGGTTGTACTTCGTCTGATTTTTTTAACATCAGCGACATGTAATCACTCCTAATATTTATTCGCTTTATCTGCCAATGAGTACTCCTACATTTTTTTTTATGTTGTCGAAACTGACAGAAGTTATATATCGCCTACTGGATTGATTTCCGATTGACTTCCCCTCACCCCCATGATGAGCAGGCCCTGTATTTACGTTCGTTTCAATTACACTCTCTGCACTTTGTTTCTTCTTCTCTCTTCCTTCGAAGCTCAACATATGCATGCTTTCTTTGTTTCCGACGCAAAAAGTACAGGAAAGTGCAGTTGAAACGATGCCCATTTTACTTAAGTGCGTCGCATAAAGCTTGTCGAGAAGACCGTATGACCTTTTTAGCGAATTGGTGAAACTGCTAAATGAATAATGAGTCGCTGTTAATTATAGTTAAAGCGAAATAAAAATTCGCTCAGGGCTCAATCGATTCTAGGCTATAATTCTACTATACCTTCAAGAACGACGTCTCTACCGCTGTCGGGCTTTACGTTAGACGGCCATGTTGATCATGGTTATTACCGGAACACAACAGTGCAGTTTGAATTCGTCATCGAATCGATATATATTAAATGGCGGCACATGAATTTTAGCTGAGTCACGATAACGCAAGGAGACCAATGCGCCCCCCTCTTTAAAAATCATTGCTTTCATAATTAATCGCGGTGTCTTTGTTTTGATATAAGAAATTTGAAAATAAAAAAAACAAAAAACAATTTATTCAAAAGCACTCGAGGCACCCTCTTTCACGTACGTCACTTCAAAGATCGAGTTTGGAGGTCGATTGCGTATCTTGAAACGAGGTGAAATTTACAAAAGTGAGCAAATTCGCTAGATGTATGTGTGTGTACGTGTGTTGATCGAGAAAATGATAAATACTCCAGTAAATTTGTACACTTTTATATTTTTCACCTTGTTTCAAGATAACCGATCCTCTGATCCTAAGAAAAAGTGCTTGAAGAAATATTAATGTTTAAAGAATTCGATTTCGATTCTGTTAATTTTTCCAAGGCATACTTTCGATGGATCGCATTAAATCCTTCAATTGACTTATTGGCAAAATTATTACTGCGGTAAAAAATTTTTTATACATGAATATGTATTAATATGCATAAACAGACATAAATATTCATAAACATGTATATTGTATGATATATGAAATATGTCCATACATGTTCATACATTCCTCTCTTTTGTAAAATTACTTTTTAGTGTAACAGAAATAATAATAGTAATGTGAAAACATAAAAAATAATTAAAGGATAATTTTACACTATTTGTTTCAGAAAAAATCAAGTTTAAAAAAATGTAAAAAAATTATTTATGTATAATATAATTATATATAAAATTACGCATAATTGTGTATGAGCAAATTTTTTTACATTTTTCCAAACTTGTTTTTTACTAAAACGAACAATGAGAAAATTATTCTTGTATGGACACATTTCATACACGATTATACACGTTTATGAATATTTATGTATGTTTATACATATTTCTACATATTCACGTATGAAAAATTTTTTATCGGGCATGACAATATTAATATTAGAAATATCCATATTTTTTACTGACTATAAAAAATATCAAGGATAGATTGTGTGATGAAAATAAAGAAAATGATGAAAAATATTTCAATATAAAGAACACAATTATTAAAAAGTCAAAATATTCCAGAATATCTTTTACATTAGAAACATAATATTAATATAAAAAATAGTAATGATCAATTATAATCAATTATGATCGGTTATACTTCTAGTGTTAAAGAAATATCATTAATGATTTATTAAACTTTGCATTCGTTGTTTGTTCAAAAAGTATGTCGAAATTTCAATAACACACCAATGATTTCGATTGCTTCGCCCGTTCTTTCGCCTTCTCTCGTTGTCCTGACAACGTTGCGATCAAATCGTTTATCCAATTCGCGACTTGTAGAATAATATATCTTTCGCTTCCTTTTCTGTAATCTCCGTTTTCTCGATTTCGTTTTCATTTGTTGGTCGTCAAATGAATTCTCATCATGGCCAAATTCGTGAGTACTTATGAAAAGCCTCTACCTCATATCAGTCTGTCGGACTGGTACACCAAACAATGGGACATTCGACAAAACGCAGACGTCAAAAGATCTGAGGCTTGTCAGTTACGCAATTCGGGCAAAACCACTCGTTCCGAAGGGAACATAACAACGAAATGGGACATCTACATGAACGATGCTCGAATAACGGACAGGTGACTGCGAGTATCTTTGACAAAACACATTTTACAATTAATCTATAGTAAAAATTCAAGCAGACCAAGTCATGATAATGTTAAAATCGTTATTGATTGGAAAATTATTTTTGGCAATCATTTTGAAGCTATTTTGATGTTGTAATAATTTGCTTTGCTTGGGAATAAAGTTGCAATTGATTTCATTCAGTTGCTTTTTGGGAAATATACAACTCCAACATAATATTTTGTCTCGCCAGAGTGTTAGAACTATCGAGATGGAAGGACATCCTCGATGACTTGCTACAAAAATTATTAACCGAGATACGCTTATTAAGTGACGAGAAAGCCAACACACAGAACGAACTTGAAAACATAACTCATCCCCTGCGTATCGCCAGCGAATGCATCTCGATGAGGGACTGCCGTAGAGAAACCGAACTCACGTACGATGAGGCTGATATAGAGTTGAAGAAAGAGCTCCGCTTGATCGGAAATATTCATGAAGAATTTACCAAGAGGTGATCAAGCTGATATATGTCATAGAAAGATAATACATTTCCTTTTCCTCTATTCCATTCTTTTCATCTGCTAGAGCACAGACCGCATGGGAAAAGTTAAATTGCTTGGAAGCCCTTAAATTTAGGCTGAGCTTGGACATAGAGGATAAAAACGAAACCATTAGAATAGACAAGGACAATCTCGAATTAGATCACACTTCTGCAAATATAAGTTACAAACCGAGAACATTAGTCGATAAAACATGGTACAAAATTTCCTTTTCTCCTATATTTGCTGTTTCTGTCCCGCAATCTTTATATCACCAAAATTCATAACTTGTCTCTTTCTATTTCAACAGTTCAATCACGTACGAGGTTTGGCTGGATCGATGTCGTTGTTCCAAGTTGTCTGCCGAAAAAGAATTGTGTGAATCTTACAATTTTCGTGAGGCTACACGTGTAATGAGGGAACATGCACTGAACGATATTAAAGCTCAACAAGACGCAACAGATTACACTTTGAGGAAAAGAATTTATCAAACGCAAAAAGGCAGAAATGAAATGGAGTGGCAGAAGCTCAAGGTATATATGATCGATTATATTTCTTCAATTTTAATAAATTTTCATGAATATATATGAATAAAAATAAATCAAATAATGAATTTGACAAATATCAAATATATGTAAGAATTTGTAAGAATTTGTAAGAATTTGTTCCCATCTGCGTTTTTTAATGTAAATAGACACAGAAGGAAATGGAAATGTTGAGAAATGAGATAACCCAGTTGGAAACAACACTGATGAGTAAAATAGGCGTGGTGAAGTGCGTCGAAACGCGATTGGAAAACCGAATTTATCGGCCTGGTTCGGAACTTTGCAAGGACGAAGTGGAATTAGGCTTGAAGAAGGAAGCCTTGCAATTAAAACAGACTGAAGAAGATCTAATTAAAATGATCGAGCATGCAAAGTATGTACATGTATCTCATATTGCTAATTATTGCTAATTATTAGACTCATCAACTGCATTCAGAAGAAGTAGCTTTGCAACTGTTGTAAGATTCTTTAATACAATTGATTATATATTTACATCCATTTAGAAATTAAGGACAATAACCAAGTTGACCAACTAAAAGTACATTAATTTTACATTCAATATAATACATTGTATTATATAATGGTTATATTGCTGGTAGTAAAATTAATGTTACTTTTAGTTGGCATATACTGGGAGAATTGTATTTAAGAAATCTTATAACGCACACACATGCACTTACCACACACACATTCACAGTTGCAAAGCTGCTTTTTTTTTACTAAATACAGTCATTAAAATTATTTGTCATTTCTTTTTCTTAAGTGCAAGCTTTAAACTTAATTTTCTAGAACAAGCTATAATACTCTGGAAGCTTTGCTTATACGGATCAACAACAATTTGGAAGACAAACAGCATTCTCTGAACACTGACGTTATGTGCCTGGACATGAGAGCACCGCTGAAAACAGGAGACAGAGCGCGTTTACCTAATGAGACAGACCGTAATATCGCATTGACACATATGGAAAAAGAGATTCCGTTGGAATCTTAACACTTACAATACCATGCTCAATTCGATGCCTCATTCCTACCATTATGGATCACTAGAACCCGTTCATGTTTTCATCTATTTAAAATAGTTCAAGAAAATCTTTAAAGTTTCACAAACATACATTCAATTTTCTAGAACAAATGTTTAAACTTCATTTTAGAAAATAAAATGTAGAATAAGTTATAATTATCGAAAAACTCATAAGTCCATTAAGCCCAGCAAACGAGAATGGATTGAAATGAATGGAGCAAACAAGAATGGAATGAAATTTTTTGTTATCCAAATGTATATATTTTAAATAGTAAATATTTTTTTTAGTTGGAATCAATTGGATTCAATTAGATTCAATTGGATACAAGTGAATTGAATAACTGCATTTCCTATTCAAATTTTGAATTTAACAGTATTCACAGTGCACAGAAAAAGCTTATATTATTTTTAGATTGAAAAGCATAAAGATATGCTCCATGCAATTCCTATAAATGAATAAAAATGCATTCAGAATTGAAGTGTTCATTTTAACATTTGTGAATCAATATTTCTGAAAATCTGAATCTAATTCATTTCAATTCATTTCAATCCATTCTCATTTGCTGGGAACCAACTACAGTCGAGTATTCCCCTGTTACAGTCAAACGACAGGGGAATGTTCGACTGTAGTTGGTTCTTATATTCTGATCCGAATTAAATCCTTGATGGAAACTAGGCCACTGTCTTTAATGCTTGTCAGTTTCCATCTTTATTTAGATATATTATGCAAAAAAAAAGAATCTCGATTAAAATTTGATAAATATTAGGAAATATTTGCAATATCGTTTGCAATATCCAGATACAGTGAATGCTAAGGTCACAGTTATTAAGAAGAAGATAACGTGTGCCTTCCATAAGTGACACAATGGATCAGTTGTTTGCTAATGTTAAACAAAGATAACTTGATCGCTATCATACTATGCCATTTGTTAGAAGGCACACGTTATCTTCTTTTTAGTAACTGAATGACGAATTCGATTGGAAGCACTAGTGCACATTGATGCATATTAAAACCGTTCTACACTGATTTCACTTGAATATAAAAATGAAATGCAAATATTTTGAATTAAATAAAATACATATTTTACGTAATAGTACAATAAAACGTATTGAGTATCTCAAGATTTAATAGATTTTTATATTTATGTATAGACATACCTTTAATGTGCACTGAATGCGTCCAATCAAATTCGCTGTAATTAAGAAAAGGCTAACATAACTTTAGCGTTTACCGTATCTGGATCCATGCTATTGCAAGAACTCCCTTTTGTCAGCTTTATAAACCTAATTGAATCTAACCTTACATATAAAAACCTTACCAAATTTCATTTTCCATTTATATCTTGGGAATCATTCTCGTGTATATTTTTGTTTTTTACGAATCCTATTGATTTCTGAAAAGAAAATTTATATTATTTAGAAAAATTATAATTGAGAAAAGATTTATAAATTGATGAAACCCCCCTGACAAAACCATCAATCCAGGCACGGTAAAATCGACTGAAACGACAGACATTTGTCGATAACGTGTTTGAGCCGAGAGTTCCAATTCTCGACGTTAGATGTCGCCAAATCGAAGAGCAGACGGTGCTGCCCTCGGTGTGGCGATGAAATCACGGAAGTGGATGGGGGGAGTGGTAGAAGAGATGGTCAGAAGAGGGCACTAGTGTATCAAAATTGCGACTGCTTACAGAGATATACTATTTCGCATATATTTAAATTACACAACACACAAATTACAGCGTAAACATTATAGACAGACTGTAAGAAGTCGAGAATAGGAGGTGCGTACAAATTTGATTAGCGCGCTTCGGAGCGGGCTCGTCGACTCTATTGCTGCGTATCTGCAAATGAGGTATATTTCACATTTATATATAGTAATCGTAAAGTCGATCCAACACGCAGACAAGCGGGACAATCGCTATCAGTAAGGAGAAGATGAAGGAGAACGAGATGGAAACGAAAAGGAGGAGAAAAGACAAGATATGAGGATGGCGAGATGAAAGAGCTTACACAGCACACTTTATTCGAGAGACATCCTGGGAATGTTCTTAGAATATCCATAGAACATCTTTTAGATGTTTTTAGGAATGCGTCTCATTTTATGCACGACGTATCATTTTATCCTTCTTTAACAATCGGTGAATAAGGATAAAATAATACTCGTGTGCAACACGTGTAAAACGGAACGCATTTCTAGATTTTATCCTTGTTGTTTACCGAATATTAAGGAAGAATAAAATTACGCATCATGCGTTAAGAGAGAAACGCATCCTAGGACATCCCTTAGAAGTTTGTACTTTATGGGAAGGCCCACGGTGTAGGCAATGAAAGAAAGGACAGTAAACGGCGATGACGATAA
>NW_017305408.1:2585719-2599809 GCF_001594115.1 Trachymyrmex septentrionalis
TCCACGGCACGGTGTAGGCAATGAAAGAAAGGACAGTAAACGGCGATGACGATAACGATTCGAGGGAATCAATTTGGAAGAATGCGGTGACGAGATAGGTAGGCGGATAGACAGATATAAATAGACACATTACTTCGTTTTCCGTCTAACGTTCGTAACTACGTAACTACATAACGATTCGATCATTCGGTTATTATAATGATCGCGCGTTGTATACAAAGCGGCGACTACGGACAGAATTTTTGGCCTCCTGCGCGCGCTCCCGAGGTGGGACATGCTTGTTGTGCTTGTATCGGAACGTAACGGAACGTCCAGATACGCGAAATCGCTTTTCGCCGACGCCTCTCTTTCTCCGCGCGTTTCAGGGACGGACGTGAACTTTTCGAGAGCCGAAGCAGCCGGATAGTCCGGTTTCCTAGCGATAACGTGTTAAAAAGAAAACGGAAGATACATCTTCGTCTGTACAATTGAAAATATCGGTTAACAAAATTATATCTTTCAGCGTTTAGATATCGGGCCAAGTCTTTAAACATTGAAAATACCAATGTTTCTTACCGACTGAAAGGATCAAGCGCGAGTAAATTACTATATGAAAATAAAGAAAGCGATGAGAAATGAAATATTTCATCAGTATAAAGAACACAATTGTTGAAAAAAAATAAAAAAATTTCAGAATCCTATCTTTTACATGGGAAACATAATATCATCTAAAAAATAAATACGGTTAATTACGATTGGTTCGCTACTTCTAATGTTAAGTTGCATCAGAAGAGCCTCCGAGAATGGATATAAAAGTACTTTGTAAGTCTCTGACGAAACTAGCCAACATTACAACCGACTTTACTTTCTGTGTTTCATTTGATCCGACTATCAGTTGTCCTGGTCGAAACAGTCCTAGGGTCATAAAAAAGTGCTACAAAAAAGGAAAAAGAAGGGGACAAATCTTTGGACTCTTGATAGAAGCATTGCCAGGCAAGGAACTATTAAAGGGACAAGGTGATTGAAAGAGAGAGATGGCAAATATTATTTTTAAAAATAATACTCACGATCGAGGGGTCTCCACCCGGAAAAAATGTTCCATATATAAAAAATTGACATATTTTACATACAATTACATATAATTATATATAAAATGTTCACGTATACAACATTTTTTTCCGGGTAGCGCAATTAAAAGATCAGAAGCTGAAAAGAATTCATTGTCTCCCACGTGAATGTCCATCCCTGACTATCTACAAATTTCGCTACAAATTTCGTCTCTTGCATTTTTGCCGCAGAGCGCGTGGTTTTAGACGCGGAAGGTGTACATACGTGCACACACGCCTTTTGCGCGAAGCACGGTGAACAACGAGCGATGGATCGGATCGGATCGAATCGATCGGAGCACGCGTGAGAACGAATTATTCCCGGCCCATCGCTTCGCGTAATATACAGATAATATTACACTAGCTACATGGCTATCAGATGCGTATCTTCTGCTTTTTCTTGTATATATTCTCCTTTTTTTTTTTTTACACGTATACACAAGTGCATACATATAGACTACCGCGCGTGTAGAATACGCATATAAATACACACTCGCATATAACACACGGACGCAACATTCGCCCACACATACATACACGTGCACGCGCACATCGACCGCTATAAGACATCTTATCTCTTCAAGACTACGCGAATTTGTACATAAGGCATCACGATATCGCGTCGTTTCTCACATACGAACGTGATAACGGCAAAGCGTGATACTCGCTCTTCCATCTATCTGTTTCTTGCTATCAAGGAGGTTCGGTAAATATCGGGGCGAATTTCGCGTTAGCGACGACTATCGAAATGATGATGCGCGCGGCGCGAGACGCGGATTAAGCTTCTTCTTCGACTCTTAAGCACGATCGTACGGACGATCGTTTACACACCAAACAGGATATCTCGAGTCGCAGCCAGCTTAAGAGATAGCGATAATTTCGAGATAGCGTCGCTTTAATCTGGCAAATCATTTCTCGAGGGACTCGAGGGACGGCGTCGCGAGATGACGGCTCGTATGCAGCTTCGAAAAATATATGAATGACAATAGCGGAGCTGCCGTTTGAATTTCTTCAAGCAAATAAGAATACGTAGAAAAGATTGCGAAGGGAGAAAAAAAATTCTTATCATCCGCAATATGCAAATATTTCGATAAAGTATCAAAGGTAAAACACGTTTTGAAATGAATGCGAAAGATTAGTAGTGAAGAACCTGCCTTTTTAAGACGGATGTTTTCGCTTTTACTTTCCAAGAGCATTGGCTTCACTTCTCTTCGCATAGGCTCGGGGCCCATCCCGTCGGTGTGAAGTTACGCTACAGTTCGATCGAGGAATCGGTCCGTAAGTGAGTATACAGCGCGCTGTGACGAAATATTTCCTTTTTAATATTTCACGATCACCACCCACCCACACCGAGGATGTATTTCGTCATGACCGCTTAACCGAACAGTAGTGAGCGTAACCGAAGCGATCGAGTCGAGACGGCTTCGTTCGGGACGCTTCGAAATGCTTCCCTTGATATGTATTATATATTGCAAATCGGGATCGACGATCGGGCCTACAGCCGACTCCGAAACTATAGCGGAATAATCGTATCGAGGAGGATGCAGCGAATTCAATTGCATCGACGATCGCGTAAACGAGCGTGAGTTCGTTCGAAGGTGCTGTTCCCGCGGATCGAAAGTCAATTTCAAAAGATCCGCTGAATTTGCGGCAAAACAAAAACGGGATGGAAAGAAAAAGCAGTTTTACAATTATTCTCTAATACGGATTGATTTCTCCCTTGGTTCCTCACTTGGATCTAAATCTGTATCGATCATGTCTCGAAGAATCTTACAATAGTTGCAAAGCAACTGCTTGTTCTGCTGAACGTAGAATACTTGCAATAATAATGTCATAGATATCGCTCCATTTAGAAATTACGATAATATCTGTGTGAGAAACAGTTTTCTTTTTTTTTTTTTTCTTTTCTTCTTAATAATTTCTACACGTTTCTAAACTCTCGATGCTCTCCAACCAACTAGTTTCGTAAAGCTCCGCGCTTCGAAGCCTGAATGGCGAAAACCACGCAGCGCGCGTCCAACACAGGTAGTCGAGAACGAACGGGAAGCAAAGAGAAGATCTCTCTCTCTCTCTCTCTCTCTCTCTCTCTCTCTCTCTCTCTCTCTCTGTCCATACTCTCGTACTCTCTTCACTTGGTGTGCTGCTTCGGGAGGTGCCGCTTCATGTGCAGCGCGAGATGATCGCTCCTGGCGAAGGAGCGCTCGCAGACCGCGCATTTAAAGGGCTTAGCCCCGGTGTGCTTGCGGTAATGCCGCGTCAATTCGTCGCTCCTGGCGAATCGCCACTCGCATTCCGGCCATTGACACTGATACGGTTTCTCGCCTGAAACAGCCAACAAGAGGAAAGACATAAGTGAAAACGTGCACAACGATGCGTGTCTAAGAGAGCGACCGTATAATAATTATTACGACTAATGAGCTGTTGGAATCGCCGATTACACTTACTTCGAACGATTAATTCTTAAGTAAAGATACAACGTGGATAATTTGATTTGTCACTTAATCACTTTCCTCCGTGATATACTCCATTTCAAGAGTTTCATTAATTCCTGCAAGTTTCTAATCTATTTTTTTTTTTTTTTACGTTCTTCCGTTATTTCTAATACAAAATACATATTTCGAGGTGCATATTTACGGTAGTGCTTCGTGCAAGTCCTCGAGTCCTTCTCGGCATATCTTTCTACACGAAAGTGCGAGAGCGTACACACATCGGTGTACAGGGGAGTTCAATCGGTGCGACTCGAACGTAGTACGTCTCACGAGCGAGAATTCCGTTCGAGTTTCGAGACGGCGGCGACCTATTAGAGAACAAAGCGTTGCTCTTTGTGAGATAGAGCCGCGGGATGCGGTACACTTAGGTATATATATATATATATATATATACCCCGTCGCGCCTCTCAGCTGCGAGAGATGCAGCACGGTGTGACCTTTAACTGTACCTGCATGCCGCAACACGCTCACCTGTATTCTAGCGCAATCGCACCGGCCGGACCGCGCGCGAGTATAAGCGGCCGGCCGAATGCAACTGAATGCAACATTGCAACCGGCTAATGCGAACCAACATGCCCGCATTCCGCTCAGCTTCGCCGATTATCGAGGAGTATGCCTTCCTTATTGTTATTATTATTTCACACGCGCCTACGGCGTGTTATTATCTTTATATAAACGGGATTGAGAGCTCGCGCGCGACGATTGACGTTAAAATTTACTTGGATGCTCGGCCCATCGAAATACGGACGCAGATCGGACTTGGGGAATTGACATTTAGAATCAGAGCGAGACAAGTGGAGGATACCAATCGTCAACTCGAACATGGTCCCGCATTAAAAGGCAAATTAATGAATACCTACTCAGTAAACACAAATATAACGTATATATACGTAAATATACACGTTTTTATATATCTGTTATAATGACGATTTTGTGTATGTAACTAAATGTTCATAATTTCGCATTCGATATAAATGTATTCAATGTAATACGACACATGTAACGGTTGAGTGCGAAATTGTAGTATTGATGTTATACTTTTAGTAAAGGTCGGAATGCACACATAACGCATAAGGCGTAAGAAAATTAACCAATCAGAGTCTTTTATTTCATGGAAAGAAAGGAAATGAAGGACTTTGACTTTTAATTCATCATAATGCGTTCTGCAATATTCTGTGCTTCCAGCCTTAGGACCACAAAATGACATGAGCTGCAAATCAATATAGTGTCTTTTTGTCAGATAATCATTGGTCCAGCGGTGTTATGCTATGCTTATGCAGCTTATGTCATTTTGTGTGCGATGGCCCTTAAGGACTTCACACATGAAATGCATAACAAAGCTTAAGCATAACGTAAAACTGCTGGACCAATGAGTATCTAGCATAATGTCGCCATATTGATTTACATAAGACGCTCATTGGTTTAGCGGCCTTATGTTATGTTTATACTCCGTTATTCATTTCATGTGTGAAATTCGTCCCTTTATGTATGGGTAATAATTAATATAACATGTATAATCGCTATAATCAAGAACTAGAGGGTGGATCGTCGAATCGGATTCGACAGGTTCGCTTTAGACACTTTCATAATCCTTAAAACGCACCTCGTGCGTTTAAATTACCTACGGGATTCATTCAAACCACAGTGTATACAGTAGCGCAACTCTCCTGATTTTATGTTGGCCAAAATGGAGTGCGCATGCGTGAAATAAGTAAGTTGCCCCGTCTCTTTTCCTCCTTTTTTTATTGTTCTCTCTCTTTCTCTCTCTATTTAAATAAGCGTTTCAATATTTCACTTAAACATTTGTCTTCCAAGCATGGTTCAGAGTAGAAATTTAGAGGGAAGTATTACGTGTATTGTCCATTTGGTGAAATGTTATGTGAGAAATCTCGAGAGATTGGTCTAATTTTTGTGAAAAAGTGAACCAAAAGTAACCTAGAAAATCGAGCGAAAAGGATTTCTTTTTATTTATTATACAATATTTTAAACTTATTTTTTGGACATATATGTATATAAATTTCTTTTATATCAGCTTTCTCATAACATTTTCATAGATATATAATTACATAATATTTCTTTATACAAAATCTTTATACAAAAAAATATACATTTTTAAGTTAATTTAACATTTTTCCTAATTTTTCTATATTTTTTTCTTTATTTTTCAATTTACAATTTATTTTTATCCATTTTCATAAAGTTTAAATTATTTCATCGCAATAATATTAGGTTTATTCACGTCGCATGCTCTAATATGCTCCAATATGTTCCTACATAGCACTTCAACGAATTCGTTGGACTGCGATGCGAATAAATCTAGTGAGTTTTGCGAGGAATTTTGACAGAGTAAAAAAGGGATGAAAAAAGCGAAAGAAGTTTAAGTGGTAACCGTGGTAGCGCTAGATAACTCTTACTTATTTCACGCATGCGCACTCCATTTTGGCCAACACTAACATCAAAGGTGCCGACAGAGAGAGTTGCGCTACTGTATATACTGTGTATACTGTGTTCAAACTTTAAATGTCTCCTACGCCAACAATCGCCTCTCCGAGCCGTTCGCGAATTTGATCGCGACGAAAGATTCTTTAGCGATGCGCGGAACGGTGAGTAAAGAAGCGAGTGGCTGAGCGAGTAAAAGCGACCGAGGCGGAGGCCCGACGGGGGATCCGAGGGTGGAGGGAGGGCGAGCACGCACAGAAGAGGAGAAGAAAGAACTCGATAGCTGAGAGATACACCCACGCATCCTTCTAGCTCGTTCCTGTTCCTCTCTCGTGCGCTATAGGTACGGCATACGGAGACGACCCTAACCGGTCCTCGCCGGCGCGCCGCGAGAGTTGCATTCAGCGCTGCAGCATCACGTCGCACCGTGCCACGCGACGCACAGCCCAAGGAACGGTACTACCACCACGAGCGCTATCCATTTACGGTATCGCGCGCGTTCACGTGAGAATTCTTCTCCCGCGGATCTCCGCCGGCGAGAACGGCGAAATTTCCTCTCGATCTGTCGGCTGACATTAGCAGGTTCATTCCTACTTCAACATTTATCCTGCTGACAAATAATTTCAGAAAAAAAGATTTTTTTATTAATAACTTGATTAACCCGGGAGAATAGTCATCCGATTTTTTTACTCGGAAATAAATCGATTAGTTAAAGTGTTTTTATACTCTAATCAAAATCACTGTTATTAATAACGTATTGTATATTTGATTGTTTTTTTTTTTTTTGATTTATTAGTATTTGGAAACAATTATGGATATGGATTTAATGTTTTGAAAAAAGTAAGTAGAAACTAAATTAACATTAAACCGAATAAGCACGTTAAGTACAATATTTGGCTTATTATGATAGTATTTAAAAAAAAAATAGAGATTTTAATAAATTAATATAACGCCTTTTATATTGCGGCTTTTCAATGGAATTGCATATTTAAAGCAAGGAAAATACATTAAACATTATCCATATAAAATCATATTTTACAATTTATACTTTTTTCGCCGCTAAAGCGTAAAAACATTCGATGACTATTCTCGGGTCGAACGTTCTAAAATATATAATCCCAAAAAAAGAATAAGAATGTATAGAAATGGAAAGTGAATTTATAAAAATTATTCTCCTTTCTGCAAAGATATTTTCGAAGTTTAAACGCTCGATAAAATTCTTGATAAATGCAATGCACGTTGGAATTTACGTGGCACGAGCTCTGTGTGACGTACGTAATATTTGCGACTTTTCGACAACATTTACGCTCGAGGATTTTATGAAAGTCTTATATGAAAGTCATTTTTATTTCGAAGAAATTCTCTTCAACATTCTTAACTGCTTAAAACGTAAAATTGCGAGCGTGACTATTCTTCGATTCGTCCGATTTTCGCGAAATATGATATTGTTTTATTACGATGTCTCCAGAGTCGATCGGTCGAACCGGCGACACCTACGGGGTCTCCAGGCGTCCCCGTTAATTTTGGATCACTTTCACCCGAGAGCCGACAGCGCTCCATTCCGCGGGCAAGTTGCTTTCCAAATACGCTTCCTAGCCCTACTTTGATCCAGATTTCTTCAGCTACCGGGCTTTCTCGCAATGTCTGGATCTTGATTAATCTCTTGATTAATGATAGCGCTTAAACTTTGATTTCTTTCAGATCGGAAAACTATTCTAAAAGTTGGAACAATCAAGTATATATTATATATATTTATATATACATATATATATTGTTATATATATATATATATATATATATATATATACAATATATATATATACACGTATAATCATGAAAACGAGATGTTTAAATTATCTTCAGTCTAATTAGAAGATAATTTAGTAATTTCTTAATTATTTATTATTATTAAAAATGTTTAGAAGATAAACACGTATGAAAAAATGTCAGAAAATGATTAGAACTTGATAGTTTGATTAATAACATTCTTTGATTCAATTAAGGATGAAAGTAATTAAATTATGTATTTTTTTTTTATGCCGTCATCACTTATAAGTCACGTATAAGTCACGATTAAATATAAATTATGATATTAAATCTATATTTATCGCGTCGATTATGAGTCAGCTATTAGTTATCGCATTAATTATAAAGATCATTTTCGTATATAATACGTAATAATAATTTCTAGACGTAAATGAATTAATAACGAAGTCGAACACACGCGACTCGTGGCACGGTGCATTGACAGCGGTGCAGCGAGGGTTCATTCACGAGTCGTCCGACCGACTCGCGCGCGAGTGGCGAGTGGCGAGTGGCGAGGGCCACGTGCCCCCCTCGGCTTCTCCTCCACGTCGAAGCTAAGCGTTCCCCGTCGATCCCGTCTCGGCTCGGCCGTGTCTCTCGCTCGCCTGTATTCGAGAGATCGCGCGACAAATTGAAATATCCTCGTACAATCTCGCATATCGATCGGTTCTCCGTTCTAATCGATCGACGGAATGTCGTAAGGATTGATCGACGGACAAGATGTACAAGTCGCGGCAAAGTGGCTGGTAGTAAATTAATTTAGCTGGTATCTATCGCTGGCATATCTATCGCGCGAGCGCAGAGGAAAACATGCCTATTAGATTCAAATGTCAAACGGAGGATACAAAGGCGAGGTTTGAAACACTCTGGCGCATATACAAGTATATAAAGGTGGTCGCGTGCTAATCTATTTATATTTCAATGTGAATCCGTAAGGTTACATTAGGTAACGAGATGTTTTAATCATTTTCAGATGTCGAATTATTAATTTAGAAGATAATTTATTAATTATATACAAAATTTTCAGAAAATAAACACGCGCGAAGCGAAGGATAAAAGGATTTAAGCGTGCGATTGTCCTTTCGCCCTGATCCTCTTTGCGCGCGTTTTTTGAATCGTTTGAAATTTTATATCGTTCGAAACCGATTCGTTTCAGACGATGTGTGTGACACGGGTTTACCGCAAAAACTCACCGAGGTATCAATTCGAAAGTGGTACATCGCACTTAAGATGCCTCCGGCTTGCATTCCGCGAGCGACTGCCGCGTAGGCACGTGTGCGGGAAGCACATCTCTTCGTCCTTTTCTCCGCCCATCTTTATCTCTCTCGCTCTCACGCTCTCTCGCTCTTTCGCGCGCGCTCCGCGCGTGTGGGAACTAGCGTGCGTGTCCGTCCAGGTAGCTACGCGCGGCAGCCGGTGTTGGTGCCGCGCGACTCGCGTCCGTGTGTTGGCGAAGCTTGGACATGGATAAGATGTGGGTCGGTCGCTAGCTTCGCTCTAAGCGGAGAGTCGCATACCACGAGAGCTTCGTGCGTCCCTTACCACGTTTACATATGATAGAAGCGCCTTTGCGCGACACCGCGCGCAAATAATGCCAGTGGAGGAACTGAGAGAGGAAAAGAAGAGACAGAGAGAAGAAAGAAAGAGGGGGAGGGAGAGAGAGAGAGAGAGAGAGAGAGAGAGAGAGAGAGAGAGAGAGAGACGGCTGAGGACCGCGCCCTGCCCACACGCAAACGTCGACTACTCGACCTCGCGCTTTCAAACTCTTCGTCTCTCTTCGCGTAGATGAGCTACATACCTAATTACCAGAGAACACACGGAAGCCCCTCCCCCTAATTTGAACGTTATCTCCCTTGTACTAGCAACCACGTGCACGACGTGAAACGTCAAAGTACAGCAGCGTTTTCACTCACCCGTGTGTATCCGCTGATGGGCCTTCAGGTGCGAACTCTTTGTGTAGACTTTCGTACAACCTGCAAACAGAGAACAAGAAATTAGGTCGGAGATCGAAGTTAAAGAGTGCGATCGAAACGATAAAGTCAAAATCTTATATGATGTTTGTAAAGTGCTGCATTAACAGGGAGTTTCGACATATGTTTTATTTTTTTAAATACAAATTACTTATTAAAAATATTATCAAATTAATAGCCGACACAGTGACAAAAATATATTTATCGCGTATTTACTCGGATCTACAAATATTGTCAAAAAAATTTCAGAAATTAAACATTTTAGTTTAATATTTAATTTAATGTTACACACACACACACACACACACATACACGAAATAAGTCAATGTATAGTTGTTCTTTTAATTCTTTAAAAAAAAAAGAATTACAGAACAGGAGCCTTAGAGCGGTATTCAGTAGGCGGTAGTTCGCTCTTATTTCAAGACTGTCGTAAAAAATATCTTAAGACGCTAATAAGGCCCTCTGATTGGTTCGTGACTTCTTAAAACTGTACTAAGACGGGTCTTGAATATAAGATCTGACTATGAATACCGCTCTAAGATTCTACAACTCTTAACGACATCGATATTGTTATTAAGAATAACAATAAGTTCTTTAAGGATTCCATATATTCCATATATTCACCTATGAAGTCGCAGTGGTGCACCCGGCGTTTCTCCAACTCCGGGTTATTCCGTCTGTTGAACTTGGTCGACATCGACGGCGGTTGGATCCTGTGGGCCGGATTCAGAATCGGGCCTGGCTGGGGATACGGGGGTGGCGGTGTCCGCCTAGGTGGACCGGCGCCGATGGGTGAGCTGGGATCGGAGATCGGTGGCGTCAGCGGCGAAATATACATCAGTCTCGTCATCGAGCCGTAGAGCGGCGATGTCGCGTTGCCGCTCGGCTGATGATGACTGGTCGTTGACGAGTCGCTATTGCTACCGCCGTTGTTGTTACTGTTGTTGTTGCTGTTGGCGCCGTTGCCGTTATCGTTATTGCTACCGGCATTATTCCCGCTCGTGTTATTACTATTAACAGTCCTGCTGTTGTTATTATTATTATTATTGTTGTTACTGTTGGGAAAGCTCTTGAAAAGCGCCGCCGTTGTCGCCGTTGTCGCCGTCGTCGTCCGATGATGCACGACGTGCTGAACACTAGAGGGATTTGGAAAAGGATTCTGCGAGGGATTTGTGGCCGGTCCCTCGAGGAGATGCAAGGTCGGCGGTGGCGGTAACGGTTCCGTCTTGATCTCCACCGGGGAGAGAACTGGCGGCGGTGTCACATCGTCAGTCTCCATTTTTATATGAGACTGCGAACCCAACATATCCGCGTTTTCCGGATCCAACTTTTGGATACTCGACGTGATATCCTCCCAGAGCGGCGGCCTGAGGAAGACGTCGTCGTCCTGACCGGCGCCCGCCGGCTGACTCCTGGAGGAAACGAAACTGGCCTGCGGTGGTCGGCACACCGCCGTAGGTCCGCCGACCTCGAAGAAGTCCTCCATGTGCACGGACGGCTCCCGCGCATCTCTCGCGTCCGATTCATCCTCGTCCAACCTCTGCAGACGATCGAGATCCTGCCTGCACAGCAAAGTGTCCAGGTCCGACGTCTGCTGAGAACAAAAGGAGACGTGACTCGTTTAATTAGTTCATATTTCTCAATTTTAACTTAAATTATTACAAAGATGTCATTGTGTAATTATATAGGTTCCTTATCTCAAAAGTAACTGAACTAAAAAAATGTGATTTTTTTAGTTAAAAGTTTTCTACAAGAATGAGAGAGAGAGAGAGAGAGAGAGAGAGAGAGAGAGAGAGAGAGAGAGAGAAATTTGATTGTTTTCGTAAATAGAAAAGAGAGTCTTCTACAGAAAACATTTAGAGTAGATAATTTTGGCGATTAAAATTTAAAACAGAAATTGTTTTATTCTGAATTGAATCATTGTAGTTGATCATTGAAGTAAATATAAACTCTGACGATATTTCAAGTTACGTCACTTTTGATGAACTATTCCGAATTGTTATAATTTTATAGACAATCGCAATAAAGAAAGATTATTTTTAAGGAATTACAGAAAACCAAAATAACAAAAATGACGACATTTGATCATATTTCTAAGAATATATATGTATACATTCTTCCCGTCGATATTATTTGATTAATTAATAATTTCCTTAAGTTTTTTTTTTCATTATGTCACTTTTGAACTAAGGAAACAATGTCACGCTGTTTAATACAACGTTACGTTTCGTACGATGTAATCGAATGCTATCTTCTGGATACACAACTTTTTCTTTATTTAATCAGCAATAGATTATCTACGTTTATCAAAATGTTAATATTTTCAGTGCTAATAATAGCGGTAAATATGCAATACAAAAAACTCTTTAGCGAGAAGGACTTTTTGAGGAATAACGTTTCCAAAAATATACAAATATATCAAAACCCCTCCTACTAACGATAAATCGACTAAAGTCCCTTTGGGGTCTAATAATTCTAATGACGTACAAGATTATATATAAAGGGCGCATCTGCCGAGGAGAGAACGGAGGGCGAATGACTTGCGATATGGTGATACGCGCGGCGAAGGTCCCCGGGTCGAGCGTCGTCAACATGCACACAACGCTGTCTCGCCCTACGACGTCCAGCACGCGCGAGGAGGAGCGACGGAAGACGGAAAGCCGGGATGCCGCGTCATCCTTTGCGTGATTTGTACACGGGCAACGCCGCCCTCGCGCCCCATGGTACATCGCTCGCTCATTCTTCCTCTCTTTTCCTCTCTTTTCCTCTCGCGTCAGGTAGAGAGAGAGAGAGAGAGAGAGAGAGAGAGAGAGAGAGAGAGAGGGGCGACGAGTGCCACCTCGCTACAGCGCGTTTGGTGTATAACATTCGGAGGATTTCTACGAGGGTCTCGACGTCTCTCGGATCGACGCATCACTCGTCGCCGGTGATGTTAGGCGTCGATACTGTTCTCGCGCCGGAAATGCGTGTGGGTATCGAAAGCGAAGAGCTGGGAGAGCAGTTACGGCATCGTTTCGATCTTTACGACTTTAACACTTCCGCTGGAAGTGTATCCTAACTCGTGGCCAAAGCCACGGAATCGTACCGAGTACCTGTCGAAGAGGGATCGAAAAGATTGGGTTTATTCCCATATATATATGTATTTGATGACGCAAGTAGACACAAGCTGACGTTCTACGTTTTTTATTAAGAAAGACAGGATGAGGTTTGTACCACCTTGTGCATCATTAGGGTGACCCTACACGGTCGATAATACTGTCGGTACTAACAAATATACTGACAATATTGCTGACCGTGTGTGACTGATGTTGACGAATTGATGTAGATATACTGACGGTGATCTGGATTTTAATTTTCGAGCATTAATATCGCTTTATTAAGATCCATACCACAATGTATGTCACAGTGTAATAGATGATGTACGTAAAACAAAAGGGAAATATATTGTCAATAATAATGATCGCGTAAAATTATAAAAATACTATAAATATTGATGCGTACTGTCAGTGATTACTGATTCAATATTATTGACCGTGTAGGTCCTTAAATGAAAAGCATCCATTGTATGGTCCGATCTTTAAGATTTCAACCTATAAAATGTTTAAGTCTCTTTGTCTAAAATTGAAATTGTAAAAGGTGAAAGAGATGTCGTCGAACGTTTCAATATATTGCGAAGAAACACTAATAGATTCCTTGAAAAATATCATGTGGCAAGCTTTCGAGCTTTCGATCGGGTTTTGCTGCTCGCGCGGCTTGTGCAGCCCGCAATGATTTATGAATTATTTACACAATGAATAATTCATCGTCGGAAGATTGGTACACTCGCGACATTCGATCGTACCTGATATGCAATTTGAAAAGGAGCTCGTGTGCGCAAGCGAGGTACGATATGCACGCGGAACATTATACTTAAAAATTCGTATGCTTAAATCGTAGCGGAAATCGTACGCGTCGTGTTGAACGATACTGCCTTAATCGCAAAGATTTCGCTTTTATAGAAAAAAAAAAGAAAAAAAGAGAGTATAAATCGGAAAAAATCTATTTTCGCGAATAGAAAAAAACGGGGGCAAAGCCTCGAGAAACAATTGTAGTCATCGATTCGCTGTGAATGTAAAAAAATTATTATAAAAGATCGAATAAACGGAGGTCTTTTTCGGAGATCCAAGTTTGAACTCGGACAAATTAGAATGATTTGAAAATACGATCGAAAAAAGGTGTAGACAAAAACGCCAAGTGTGATTTAATCAAGCTAACGCTTGAGATTGAGATTGAATTTGACCAATCGAAAGAAAGTTCACTTA
>NW_017305408.1:2599909-2602614 GCF_001594115.1 Trachymyrmex septentrionalis
ATTTGTTCACAAGTTGAACTGATTTGAAAATACGATCGAAAGAAGGTGTAGACAAAAACGCCAAGTGTGATTTAATCAAGCTAGCGCTTGAGATTGAGATTGAATTTGACCAATCGAAAGAAAGTTCACTTAAACCTGATTTGCTTTTTAATCTCAAGCCTCTATTCTGCAACTCTTAACGACAATGATAATATCATCGTCATTGCACAGATATTATACATGATAAAAAAAGCTGCGCAACAATAATATAACGATCCTGTCATAGAGTATGTTAAGACTTATCGAATAGGAGTCTCAATCTCTAGTTTAATATAATAGGCTTTCCACAATAAGCTGTTATTTAAGTTTTAAGTCCTAAGTTATAAGAACCAGCAATCACATAGCCGAATATAAGAAGAGTAATCGATTGGTCAATTTCTTATAGCTTATTAAAGCTATGCGATGACTTATTGTAGAAAAACTTCAGAACTTGGTTCGCATCGTGAATGTAAAAACAATATATTCGACATTTTTGATTATCGAAGATCGAGTGGCACGAAAAATCGCCTGTTACGAAAAACGCACACGATACTAAATACAAGTGTCGAAGGAGTGAAATGCGTCCGAACGAAAGAAATAACAATTTCGTAATTTTCTTTCTCGATCCGCCGCCGCCGCCGCCGCGGTGGGACCAGCCTCTTTTCCTACGGTCTCTCGTCATCCGTCTCTTTCTCGCGTTGCGATGATAATGATAGTGCGGAGCGCGAGCAAAGTTCGTCCATCCGGCTATTAATGCGCGTAATCATAGAGCCAGGGTCGCCGGTGTTAATAATGCGTTTTCGAATCTGTCGGAGCGAGAACGAACACCCACGCCGCGCCGATACTGCGCGTCGTCATTATGTATACCGGCGAATGTACGCGTGTATGGGTTTTATGCGTGCGCACGCGTGCGCGTGTGCGCACGCGTGCGCGTGCACACTCCCACGCGCGCGAACGCACGCTACGCTAATATCTCCGCTTGATTATTCCAGGTGATCGCAAGCTGGCTTGTTGTGTTACTGCTCGCACACCAGTAACACAACGACGATGACGACTACGGACTACGGCTGTAATCGTCCTCGGAAAAGCAGCAATTTTTTTTTCCTCTCGGCTACAGCGCGAGTCAATAAATCCAGTTTGTCTTATTCTGGCGAACGCGAGATCCATTCTCCTGCAAATCGATTAGCATGCAGCCAATGATTCTGGAGTGCAAGAAGCAGTTTCTCGTCTACGACACGTTGCTGGTGCTGTATTAATAGGAGTATTCGCGAGAGAACGTGGAAAATCGCGAGAAAGCGAGAAAAATCGAGGAAGAGAGTACGGATAGGAGAAAACGAGAAAGAGTCACGCATATCGTTTTTAAATACAATTACTGTATAAAAATGTCGTAATTATTCATAGTATTCTTTCGTCTCGAAATGAGATATCACTTTCCCACCTACCGTTCTTTCATTTCAATTGAAAGGAACAGAAATTGGAAATTTAATTAAATACAGTCGTTTATCAGTTTACGCGTAATATCTCGAGCGCCTTCGATATGGCGCTTCCGATAACTCGCGTGATCAAGCTGGCTCGTACTTCATAATTATCGGGAGCGAATCACCGAACTAAATTCCTCGATGTAACAGCGCGATAAACGGCAATGCGGCCAAGATGGAATAGAAGAATCGGAACGACGCGACGCGACGCGACGCCATACTGCTCGCAATGAGAAAACGCAACGCGCAGAAGCAAGCACAGCTCGCCGAATCAATCTGGGGAGGCCACACCCTCTGACCTAAAGCCTTATTATCACGATAAACGCCCAGGAAAATGTCAGCCATGAAGCCGCCCCGAATTGTCCTCATGCGCGATTCTCGCTGAAACGCTTATCATCGCCGTCGCGACTTTGCGTACTTTCGTATCGCGATCGCGATCACGCTATCCGCTCGGAGTCTCGGGGACGAATACGTTTCGTTTCCCGCGAGAAGGTATGACTATACGTATCCGCGATACGTCCATATTTTTCTGCTCGTCGAAGCGTTCCGACCTCGATAATAATGCGCGGACGCGGGGGTAGCGCGACTTCGAGGTAGCCACAGTGGATCGCTTTCGTAATACAAAGCCCTTGGATTCTCAGTAGATCATTATTTTCGCGATACCTACCTCTCGTGCTCGTTCCTACCGATGTAGATTAACTTTAGTCTCGATTCAATTTACTCTTCGTGTTTATCTAATTTTAAAAATTGGAAAAAAAAAATCAGAAGAGTCAATTGAATCGGGATTATAAAAATTAGTATATACGCGATGGGTCATTTTGTGTTTCGGGTTAATTTTCATGATTTTAACAAATTTGCAAAAATTATTGCGCGAGTCTTACATCTTCAGAAGTATTTGCGAGATTGTATATTTTAAAAACATGTATATAAATATGTTGAACTTGATGCGTCTAACTTTTCGAAGACAAGGAATGTGAAGGACACGAGTGTAATCAATTATCTGTTTCTTCCAATCATACATGTATATATGTTATATATATACATATATATAAGACAATGTGAAATCTGTGTACCAAATTCTATCGCTTGTTACTGGAATATTAGAAATAAAAGTCAGCGATTTTGACAGTCCAAAAAAAAAACCAGCGATTCTGGCAGAGAGTTTCATGTACAATAGCTCAAAAACTGTTCATTATTTTACTTTGTGCC
>NW_017305408.1:2602986-2605351 GCF_001594115.1 Trachymyrmex septentrionalis
GTTATATATATACATATATATAAGACAATGTGAAATCTGTGTACCAAATTCTATCGCTTGTTACTGGAATATTAGAAATAAAAGTCAGCGATTTTGACAGTCCAAAAAAAAAACAGCGATTCTGGCAGAGAGTTTCATGTACAATAGCTCAAAAACTGTTCATTATTTTACTTTGTGCCCACGGAGACTTTTGACCAGGACACGATCAAAAGTACAACATATTACAAATTCAGCCAAATTAGCTCGGATCTATCTTCCGTATATTTTGTGCGGGGTCCTCTTTGATTTGACGCACTTAGTACATATTAAAACCGTACATATTAAAGACGTGTGTTTAATATAAATATAGAACCGCGAAATCCTCAGTACGTATTATTATTAAGTAAAATTAAGTTAAAATAAATAACAATAAATAAAGGGCAAAGTAAGAGTCAACACATTAATAAATTACAAATAAAGAAAAAGAAAATTAAAGAAAACATATGATAAAAAAACTTGTAATATATTTGTATTTAAACTGAGTTTTTATTTATTCTTTATGTTTTATTATATATTTCCTACAATTTTATTTTTCTCTGTGTGTAATTAATTCTTTTAATTACATGACTTTTTTCAAAGAAATGCGTTGGCTCTTACCTCGCCCTTTATTTATTGTTATTTATTTTCTATAGGACGAGTCCTTCATTTTGTTAAATGTTTTATACTTGAATTAAATCAGTATACAACGGTATTAATATGCACAAGTGCGCACACTTAGTACGTGCGAATTCGCTATTAAGACTTGGCCAAGATAAGACTCTCTCGTTGGTCGACCGAAAGAACGGTTTTAACATCGGGCAGAAGGAAAAAGAGAGACGGAGGAGGATTTCTGATCCAGGCTTTGTCGCGTCGCGTCGCGTCGCATCGCGTCGCGGGTAGAGAGACGGGGCTGACGGGGCTGACGGGGCACAAGAGGACGGTCCCTCGCATCTCGCATCTCCTCCGATGTGATCCCCCAGCTCCCTCGAGGGGGCTGTACATCCGTGGCGGCTGGCGCGGCGCGGCGCGGCGCGGCGCGGACACGTAGATGTCGTCTCTCCGTCCATTCAGCCGCCTAGGTAATAAAACTCTCGCGTCCATTATTTACTTGCATTATCGTTACTTTACGCCCACGCGGACGCGCCGTATTTATGGTAAAATTATTCAGCATTATTTCGCGGATATGAATAAGATGACGCCGGAGATACGTCGCCGTCGCCGTTCGTGTGCGATTCGCGAAATCTTTCAGGCGGAAAGCGAGATCGCGCCAGATCTACCGTGTGTGAGGATAATCACGCGCGATCGAGATCCAACCGAGATCAAATCGGCGGCCGAACGCGCGATCACGATTCTCGGTACAACACGCTGGAGATTTCTGGCTTCGTTCTGGCAGCGAAGAGGAGAAACCGAATTTAACCACCCTTTTCGCTACGATAACCGAACCATCATCGATCGGCTATCGCCGCGTGACGAGATTGCCGAAGGCGATATTTCGGCCAATCTGCTGGAAACCTGCCGGAAGCGACGGGTCTTAGCCTATCGGCTGAAAGTACGGTCGCGAGGGGGTTGAAAGGGGAGAAAATCGATTCCCGGGTATTGTTGCTGCGCGCTGGTTGCGCAAGTGCCTTTAAAAGGACGGCGCGACGATTAGGATGAAGAGAGGCAAATGGCGGCGATGGCGGTGGTAGGCAAGAGAGTATCATTGTTCTCTGTATACATTTCGTAAGTAGATTGGCATTTGTGATGCAAGTCGAGCCGTGCTGCCGCTGCCGCTGCTGCCGCTGCTGCTGCTGCTGCTGCTGCTGCTGTTACCGCTGACCTTTAAACGACTTTCTTTTAGACTACGCGTGACTTGATCTCGGAACTCGATTCTGCTCGATTCCCCCTCGTCGTCGTCGTCGTCGTCGTCGTCATTCTGCTCGCGCCGAGAGTGATACGCGCACCAGCAGCACCGACATCGCACCGAAGTCGCCACCCAACGTCGCGAGGAAAACGCGAGGAAAACGCGCGCGAATTCTGCGTGCGTGGCGCGAGATCGCGATTCCGAGATATCTCCGAGTTATCGCGTTCCGCGACTAATTACTCGGCACACGGAAATTTATACCTCAGACTGTGCCGCACGTTCTCTTGCACTCTCCGTGCCGTGCCGGAGTAATCCGACAAATTTCGCGAGACTATCTCTCTCTGTATTTCGATGAGAGACTATCGATGCTTTATCTATTTTTAGGAATAAATTATTCGCAGATTTAAGATTTTCGTTAACAGATTATCGATATTCTTGATGAAAATGCTGATTGGGATTAAAAATTATTAAATTGCTTGTCACTATACTCTGGTTCCGATCGTA
>NW_017305408.1:2605451-2607936 GCF_001594115.1 Trachymyrmex septentrionalis
TCAGATTATCGATATTCTTGATGAAAATGCTGATTGGCATTAAAAATTATTAAATTGCTTGTCACTATACTCTGGTTCCGATCGTAATTGCGTTTCATGACCGAAAAAGATTTTCAGCGCGGTTTGCGGAATCAGATATGTATATAAATTTTCGTACAGAAATTTATTTAAGCACGCTAAGATCCGCTGAACACAGGATTTCTTTTATTTAATTAAATCTAGCTATACTCAGATCTCTGGGATCCCATTCGTATTTATCGCGTAATTTCCATAAAAATGGACATATTTCGATTAATTTTTTCTCAATCGATTGAGGAATAAGTTCATAGTGTGTAAAAATTGATAGAGTTATGGAGCTTCGAAATATGTATATGGTTTAAAGAAAAAGAAAAGTATAGAAACACGTAAAAATCACGATTTAGCAAATTGCACTGGGGTGTCTGGGATCCCAGTGAGTATAGCTAAGGTTAAATATATAATATTTCTATTTTAACGGATATAATATAAATATATAAATCAATGTATAAATATGTAAAAGTACGCATCAAATTTGGAAGAATGTGAAAGATAAATGTAACATGCTGCGTAAATTATTATCTCAAACAAGTCCCTCTATACACACACATACATATGTATATAAAACGGTCTAGTTTTATCTCTCAAGCGTTTGCGAGACGTTCGATTGATAAGATCGAATCTCCTGAGGAGTCAGAAAATTCGTGGAGCGATCGACATGTCTCTCTGTTTGCCTGTCCATAATTGTGACTCGCGGGTAGACCGCTGACTTCTCGGCCGGAAAATTACTTAATGAATGTGGACATGCAACACATTACGTCGTATTAAAACGCACGTGCACGCAGGCACCATCCCCTGTTCACGAAGTAAAGTTTGACAAGCACGCTCATATTACCTTAGCACGTGGCTAAGGTCCGCGGACCCCTTTTCGCCCTCTTGCTTGCCCGGCACATGCGATAACTCCGCGATACGTTTATCGTTGTTTGTTTTGTTCATGATCATTTACGAGTCGATCGCATGGTGTTAATCGAATAACTCGAAGGTCCGCGACATGGATTAATCGTCCTTTAGGCTTCATGGAAGCCTGTCCGGTTCGGAATTATCTCGTTTTTCCCTAGAAAACAACAGTAGAAGTCTAGAGAATAATTGAATAATTCCAATTAGAATTCATACTAAGTAATTTCGTACTACGTACTCTTAATTTCAAAGCTCCGTCTACACGCTCGAAAACAAGTCAAGAATTAATCTTCACTCTAAATTTCTCGCAGTGAAATCTCACTCCAAGAAAGTGGAAATACAATCATCCTTCAATTCTTGAAAAAGAGTAACAATTTTCACTCTTTTTAGAGTAAATTTTCACTTCGAAGGGATGAAAGTTCATTTTTTTTTTTTTGGAGTGAGAATTCACTCTTTTGAAGTAAAAATTCACTCGAAAAAGAGTGAAAATTGTTACTCTCTTTCAAGAATTGAAGGGTGATTGTATTTTCACTTTCTTGGAGTGAGATTTCACTGCAAGAAATTTAGAGTGTAGAACGGGGAAGCCATTAGTGACGCTGAAATGGTGGCATATTTTAGAAGCAGAGATACAATGAAAAATAATGAATTATAACAAATCTTGTTCGAAAGAAAAGCTATAAGATTTGAAAAATAGACCTCCGAAGCTCTGTCTGAAGATTAATCAATTAACGTTCTTCAACGAATCATCGATTACAAAGAATATATATACATATATATATATATATATATTTTTTTTTTAATCGAATATTGGATTCTCTCTTCTCGTCGACTCGGCCGCCATGCCAACTATTCTCGTTTCTTCGCTTCATCACGGCACGGTACGCTTCATCATCGATCTCTCGCATTGTTAGACGCTCGTCTCACGCGATCTGCACATCCTGCGGATCCACTCCCCTCATTAGGACACCTCAGGTCATATATTACCACGCGACCGCGCGCACATTCTCTGGGATGCATAAATCCAGGTGCAACGACAAACGGCGATTAACACACAGCGAAACCGTTGATCATTTTGATCAGCCGAGAGTCCGAAGATACTTTCGTTTAACCATACTTTCTCATCGGCGCCTAATTCATACTAATGACGCAAATTTGTAGACCAAAAAAGATTAATGGCTCTTTACTACGTTCTAATTTCGCTCGTTTACACACTCCGTCAACAAATTTGTACAATCGCGCTTCGGATAAATCGGACTCGAAAGATCGAAGATTCTCCCTACCTCTCACATTTTCGCGTATAACAAAAAAGAAAAGAAAGAAAGAATAAAGAAAAAAAAAAAATTCCACGGTCGACTTCCTAATGTTTACTACGCTGATCAGTAAATATAAACCTGATTCGGTTCTCGCCATGGTCATTGACGATTCGTCATCGCCTTCCTCCTCCTTCCATCTCGCCGCGCCGCGCCGCGACGCAACGATAGGGAACGCTCGCCAAAGATTATCGTTATCGACT
>NW_017305408.1:2608114-2617525 GCF_001594115.1 Trachymyrmex septentrionalis
TTGGAGTGAGAATTCACTCTTTTGAAGTAAAAATTCACTCGAAAAAGAGTGAAAATTGTTACTCTCTTTCAAGAATTGAAGGGTGATTGTATTTTCACTTTCTTGGAGTGAGATTTCACTGCAAGAAATTTAGAGTGTAGAACGGGGAAGCCATTAGTGACGCTGAAATGGTGGCATATTTTAGAAGCAGAGATACAATGAAAAATAATGAATTATAACAAATCTTGTTCGAAAGAAAAGCTATAAGATTTGAAAAATAGACCTCCGAAGCTCTGTCTGAAGATTAATCAATTAACGTTCTTCAACGAATCATCGATTACAAAGAATATATATACATATATATATATATATATATTTTTTTTTTAATCGAATATTGGATTCTCTCTTCTCGTCGACTCGGCCGCCATGCCAACTATTCTCGTTTCTTCGCTTCATCACGGCACGGTACGCTTCATCATCGATCTCTCGCATTGTTAGACGCTCGTCTCACGCGATCTGCACATCCTGCGGATCCACTCCCCTCATTAGGACACCTCAGGTCATATATTACCACGCGACCGCGCGCACATTCTCTGGGATGCATAAATCCAGGTGCAACGACAAACGGCGATTAACACACAGCGAAACCGTTGATCATTTTGATCAGCCGAGAGTCCGAAGATACTTTCGTTTAACCATACTTTCTCATCGGCGCCTAATTCATACTAATGACGCAAATTTGTAGACCAAAAAAGATTAATGGCTCTTTACTACGTTCTAATTTCGCTCGTTTACACACTCCGTCAACAAATTTGTATAATCGCGCTTCGGATAAATCGGACTCGAAAGATCGAAGATTCTCCCTACCTCTCACATTTTCGCGTATAACAAAAAAGAAAAGAAAGAAAGAAAAAAAAAAAAAAAAAAAAATTCCACGGTCGACTTCCTAATGTTTACTACGCTGATCAGTAAATATAAACCTGATTCGGTTCTCGCCATGGTCATTGACGATTCGTCATCGCCTTCCTCCTCCTTCCATCTCGCCGCGCCGCGCCGCGACGCAACGATAGGGAACGCTCGCCAAAGATTATCGTTATCGACTCTCTCATGGTTTCGTTACGCAAGCAGCGACGGCAGGCGTGAGTCACTCACTCCTCGAGAGAGCCGCTGACTCGCGGGATGATCCCTTTGGCGAAACCGGGATCGCTCCTCGGCCGCCTCGGCCGCCTCGGCTCGTTCACGATGTTGTGGCGCATTAACGTGATTACACGCTACGCTACGCTGACGTTCCTCGCGGACTCGAGAGTCAGCTGGTAGCATGCGCGCGCGTCAAACTTCCGTGCTACCTGGGCATCTCCCTAGTAATTTGCACCTGGTATTTCGATTCTATCTGCGCGTGATTCCGATAACGTCGCCGAACGAGGCCAGGCGGACGTAATCTCGATATTTCTTTTTACCCCTACGCTAATTCATAAGGGGACGCGTGGGGTACGAGCGGGCGAATAAAATTGCACACAATGCATATAATCTGTCATAAGCGAAATATTGCGGTAAATTGTAAATTAAGATAATGGGTATATACACATTTGCACGGGGACGTATGTATGCGACGTCGGGCTCTTGAAGAAAAGGAAATAATTACATATCGTACATACGCGGTATATTGTAAACAAGATCTTTGCGCGCCCCGTCTTTTGGGATGGGACACGTCGCTGCAAAGTGTTTTTGTAGTAATTTTATTTTTACTAATATATATTTAATAAAACCCTTCGCGCACATTCCTTTTTTTTTTTTCTATGTGACTTCAACCAAAGATCTTTTTAAACGAGCAATACTTTAAATGTGATATATTTAAGAAAAAAAAACATGCCATAAATTGTAATGGATTCAGATTTTCAGAAGTATTGATTCACGAATGATTTAAATGAATGCTTTTCAATCCTGAATGCATTTTTATTCATTCATAGGAATCGCATGGAGCACATCTCTATGCCTTTCAATCTAAAAATAATCTTAGCTTTCTCTGTGCATACTGTGAATACTGTTCAATTCAACATTTCGAATAGAAAAATAGCAGTTTTTCAATCCAATTGCATCGAATTGAAATCCAAAAAGAGTATTCGCTATTTGAAATACGCGTTCGGATAGAAAACAATTTCAATCCACTTTAATCCATTCTCGTTTGCTGGGGTATTCGAAAACCAGCAAGCCTCTAGCTACGAAACTACACTCAGATGATACAAGTGAATTTGAAGTCTCTCACGGAAAATGTGGTCATCCTTGACTGAGCGGGGAGCTCGGAAAAGCTACGGGAAGGAAAGTCTACGAGAAAGGGGCCGGGGAGGATCGTAGTGTTGACGAAAGTAATAGCGCGGTTGTTCCGGTTCAGAGGATCGTTACATGCGTATCTAACGCCACGGAGAGAACCCCTCGTCCTCCCCATAGAACGTCGCCGATGACCCCCCCGTTAATGCACTTTTAATTAATTAAACGGGCTGATGGGCTGCAGCCCTCGCCCCCCTCCACCCCCCCCACCCCTCTCTCCCTCTCTCCCCCTTCCTCGTTCTCTTTCTTCGTAACTCTCGTGTGCCGACCTCGCGTGCCGCCGGCTGTTCGTTCTAGGTGCAAACTCGTAGGCTCCCTCCGGTATCCGACTAAACGTTTCTCTCTCTCTCTCTCTCTCTCTCTCTCTCTCTCTCTTGTTCTCTCTTTGTTCCTCCATTAATCCTGTCACGCTCCTCGTCTTGCTCTTTCGTCGTTGAAAGCTCGCTGCTGCACGTGGCATTCGCGTAAAAGCTTCGCGTAGCAGACGCTAATAGGTCACGCGAATAAAAGTGGAGCGAACGCTTTTAGCAGGGACTGAGTATTTGTTTCAAAGAAGCATAAACTATTTTAACGACAAGTGTCAGTGTTACTGTAAAAAAAAAAAGGTATTAAAGGCGTTAATGATAAATTTCTGATATGAAAATGGATCAATAGTAAAAAAAAGAAAAAATAAAGGAAATAATGAAGAAAAATGAGGAAATAGTAAAAATAATAAAGATACAGAGAATAGTAATAAAGAATAATGAATAAGATAAATGTTTTTATTTTACATAAACGGAAAGGAGCATACAGCCGCACGCGCAACAAGTTTTTTTGCCAAAGTTATATATTTCAAATTAAAAATGTTCTTTTCTTTTATTCTAAAACAAAGCGCGAGAGGGAAGCAAAGAGTACGTAATTTTATACGATCGGATAAAAAATGTTATCACATCATATAAAGTTTTTGTTGCATATTATTGACTTGTAATTTCAGGCTTTTGCTTGCAAACGTGGACTTTTTTTTTGCCGACTGTGATCGTGACAGGTATTAATAGTTTAGTCATACGAGTATCGCTCGATCGTCATGACACGCTTGTGATTTCATAATTATTGTAATAAAGTAAGTTTTTATTCGCGCATTTTTGCATCTATTAGTGATTAGCGCTTTTTGTATTTCTGCAACGTCTCGATTAGGACTTCTCTCTTATAGTATTTCAAATGTAATCTAACGTTCTGTTATCTCTCTTTATCTTTTTCGCAGCGTTCTCTCTTTTTTTTTTTTTTCAAGAAATGAGAGACGGAAGGGGGGATTTATGTGTACGAATGCGAATAAAATGGATTAGTCTAGTCTCGCATCTCTTTTCCTCTCGATCACGTGGACCACCCGAGAGTCACGGCGCGGCGCCGATTTCTTTTGTTGCTGTGCGCTGCCGTAATTAAACTTACCGATGACGTTGATTTAGTTACTCACTACGCGCCCTACGCCCCCCAACGGGATACACGCGCGAGTCTCGCGTACACGAGCCTCGGATCGCATTTATACGGAATAAATAATTTCACGGCCGGATGGACCGAGTCACCTTTCAGACTTATGATTTACCTTACCGGTTGCAACGTTTTGCGCATTATATGTACCGTACATGTAACTACATCTCAACTTCAATTTCCTAACGGGCTCGAGATCTTCAATTCCATTAAGGATAGAAAACATCGGCCCTAAATATAAATACATGTTGTATAAGTGCTACTATGATGACGATGCGCAATTCTCATTTTTGTCAGAATAGTAAAAGTTATTTATCTGAAAAGATGTTAATAGAATCCTATTAACCCTTCTGCCAGTGCACGGATATACTCGAGAGTACACAAGTATCGAATTTTATATATAAATAATAAATAAAAGGAGCGCGCTACACGCGGGATGTTTTTTTGCGAATGTCATATATTTTAAAATCGTTCGTTAAAAATATAGAAATATAAAATTATCATTTAATTAATTTTATTATGTAACATACTGAAGATGACCTAATAATGGCCGAAACGTTTATGATGAAATATATCGTTTCTATAATATTTTGATTAATAACTTATACCAAAAAGTATGTATATATATATATATATATATTTTTTTTTAGGGTCGCTGATTACGAAAATAAAATCAAATTTTCAAAATTCAGAATGACGGATCCAATATGGCGAACCAAACATTTAAAAAAATGTTTTGTTTGTCTTGAGAATTGATGTATTGGAGTTTTTGGGGTCGATGATTACAATTTTGAAATGAAATTCCGAATAAGTTATTCACTCGGCATGTAACGTTACTGAAATGTTGCAAGCTTCTGTTATGGTAAGAGCGAGAATAAGGATATTGCAGCCAAAAAGACCTCTGTATATCGATTTTCGAGGTAAATAAAACATTTTTCAAATTTTGGTCCGTCATATTCAATTCGCCATATTGAATTTTGCAAAACTTACTCCAAATTTGTAATCGGCGACCCAAAGAACTCCTGTATATCAAATTTTAAGACAAATAAAGTATTTTTTAAATTTTGGTCCGTCATATTGGATCCGCCATATTAAATTTTGCTAAATTGACTCTAGATTCGTGATCAGCGACCCAAAAAAAACCTTAGGTACGAAGTTTTAGAAAATTTGACTGCAACGAATAATTCGTGCATCAAAGGGTTAAATAGTAAAAATTTTTATATTTTTGTCCAAATTTCGTTATGACGTTTCTTAAAAATTCCGTTCTTCGAACAAAGAATCATTTTGCAAATTTTATTTCATTTTTTTCACTCTTACATTTTCAACTCTGTGAAATACGGTAGTGAAAAATTATGCATTAACAGAAGAGTTAAGACAGTTCGAAATGAAATATAAATGAATAGTACCACACTAAATACGTGTATAAAGATGGCCTATTATCTTTTTTATCGTTTCCATTTCCTCTTCCGATGCTCTGCATTTTTAACCGTTAATTACTCGGGAACTATATAAATTCCTTGATATGTTTATTTAGGGGAAAAAAAAACTGATTCCAAGAGGACACTCGGTCATCTTGGAGCCGCTCCGTATACGGATGGTGCTCCGGTAGACGAGCTACGCAAGATGCACAGGACGATTAGAACGAATGGTCGTTATAAATCAGTTCCCTCGTTGGACCCAACTTGCGAGGAGACGCGGAATACGAGAGAGAGAGAGAGAGAGAGAGACTTCTTGGGAGAATCGAGATTTCGTCGTACACCTTCTTCTCCACCTCCTCCTCCTCGCTCCTCGGTTGGTTTTCTCAGCGCATTCTAATCTACTCGCTCCGCGCGCACCCAAATAATCCTGATCCACTAACATCTCGCCTGTAGCGGCAGTGTCCTGGTTGGAATAAATGGCCGAGGTGGGATGCAAGATCACGGTGACATCACGGGAGGACATGGTCCTGGGAGAACGTAATTATCCGTGAAGCTTTTATATCGATTTCCTCCGCCATTCGCTCTACCCGAGAGAAGTTCAAGTTACGTACTGTCGCATACAATATCGTCTTTTCTGTACTTTGATAAATATTATTTATCTATTTCTTCCATCTAATTGGAATTAATTTCTGTTAATATAAAATGTCATTTTCCTACAGCATGTAAACCAATCAATTAGAGTACGTTTATTGATCCTGTCACATTTTATCCTATGTTTTATTTCGACATAATTGCAATCCTACTTAATTCGTTCCACAGCCTTTATAGGTTGTATAAACGAGAAGAAAAAAATAAATATATGTAAATAAACTTGCAATATTTGTCGCGGAAAAATGTTTTGCCGGATAAACGCGCATGCGATTTTCAATGATGAGACAATTCGATTTCTTTTCTCCTGATATTATTGGTGTAGTCAGTCAGAGAGAATTCATCGATCCCGTTTATTTGACGATACGATGCACTCGTACACACTAAGTCAATCCGATGCCAGTAAGAAAAACCGGTTGGAACAGTTGTGTGGTACCTTCATCGAAAGTGATAGTCGCGCGCAAGCATTCTGGACTCGAGATCGCAAAAGCCGATCTTGTAGCCAACTGACATACTTTTTCTGAAAATTTGTAGCGAGGTCAAGCAGCACGTAGCGAGGAATGGATCGATGAAATCGATCGAATCCAGGAACGCAAAGAGAAGAAACTAGAAATCTGTTTGTCATAGTTCCTTGTTAACGTAAAAGATCTCGTTTCTAATCCCCAATCATTCCCGAAAACCGATCGTCCGACGTTTTACTCTGTATCATGTCCCATTTTCGTTGCCCGTTGAGGAAAGTTTCGTGAGTCAACAATCGCGGAAATGGCTTGCACACGACTCTCGTCGTTCAAACCGATCTCGCTGTTCAAACTTGAAACGCTTTTATTTGTCGATTTCCTACGACTTCGGCGAACAAGAGTTTCCTGTTGAACCGAACCGCGATGAGTCAGTCCAACATCCATGCTCGACGGAGGGAAAATGTACCGTACCGTTATAAGTTTCCTCGCGATAAGACATACAAATATAAATATTATATATATACGAAACTCACACTCTTTCCAATTCTGAATGAAAACATAACGCCGTTCCGTCGCAATACGTGTCGTCATCGAAAGCTAATCTGGAGAGGATATCGGAAGTCGACAACGAGATAATTTGAGGCTCGTGCAAATTTTGGTCGTTGTTTGGTTCGACCGATCCTCAGGAAGAAACAGGAGACGCTCCAAGAATCAAGAAAGAAGACGTGATGAGATAAAGAGAGATAGGAACAGAGAGAGAGAGAGAGAGAGAGAGAGAGAGAGAGAAGAGGAAAGAACAGTGAGTCAGATGGAAACGTCGGTCCCATCCACGAGCACACGTGTGCGTGTCGTACGAGTCCACCCAGTATGTTAATTCGCGCTGATGACCCCATCAGGAAACATGTTCACCGCTGAGTGGAGGAGCCGAGTTTTCGTTTCGTGCTTCTTCGGCATTCGTGCCGTATAATACGCGCTCTCGCGTGTGCGTGCGTGTATACACGCGTATACGCAGACGGATTACGCACTGTACGTGCGTCGGCTAACTCTCGACTCTCGAGCAATCGTTATTCCCTCCCTACGATCCCCGGCCGATCTACGCCCACGCATTTGCCCGAACATTCCAGCCAGGACGAGGCTAATCCTAATAGAATTACCGTATGCTCATTAAGAACCATCAAGAACGCCGATTCGGACAATGTTCTCTCGCGCTTCACGCTGATTCGCCGCGGATTTCCTCGCAACGCTACCGGCAAACTTAAATTATCACAAGTTTAGCTAAACCGGCGAGCTTGTGGCGAAATTGGCGAATTCGATTGGAAGCACTCGCTTTAGTGCATATTAAAGCCGTTGTACATACTTCATTTAATTTGAGTATAAAAGTGAAATGCAAATATTTCGAATTATATAATATACGTATTTTACCTATGATAGTACAATGTATTGGGTATTTCAGGATTTAATCGACTTCCACGTTTATGTGTAAACGTATCTTTACGTTATTTCGTGCACCAGTGGTTATCGAGTTCAAGTTTGAGAGTTTACGTTTATTTTTATAATTTCACTCAACCTTATTGACCTGTCCGGATCTGTTTGATTAAAAAAAATGTAATTTATTTTCTTACTGATACTTGGATTAAAAACTCTTTGCGCTGGTATTTGATGACTTCGTTTGTTAATGTAAAATCCTTTTCTTTTTGTGAAATGTTTTTTTTTTTAATCATATCATATTTTTTCATCATATTGACCCAAACGATGCAATCGTATAGTAAATACGAACAGATCACAGCAGGATTAAACAGTTAAATAATACCGAAAAGATCTATAAATCATCCATGAATCTATATACATCTATAAATACATCTATAAATCTCATATCTTCATATTTTAATATAAAATATACAATAATTTTTTTTTGCATTGATGTGTCAAAGACAGTAATTCGGCGTGTGTTTAAAGACGGCCACACACCGCGTTCTCTATTACGCTTCTTTTCACGACACACACGTGAAGGAAAATTGATTTGGTTCATCGAACACCCGGCCTCTTCTACTCCGCGGTCCTAAGAGCTTATAGGAATACAATAAGACAATTATGGAGGACGGATGGACGAGAAGATAGGCGACGGATTAGACGGAACGGTAAGCCGGTCCAATCAGCCGGCTCGTATTTGTCACGAAGAGACGAACGGGAGTCACCGAAGGAATGAAGAACCTGCGCGTTCTCGCAGAGGCGTCGAAAAGATCGACAGTTATGGAAATGCGAATGTCGAGACGAGTATCGATTCGATTTGAGAGAGAAAAAGAAAGACAGAAAGAGAGATCGACGCCACTGTGAGCGATGTCCCGATGTCCTATCGGGACGTACAGGAGGAACATCAGCCTCAGCGGGGGACGTTAATACCCAAGTATATGAGAGAGAGCTCCCCTTCGATAGAACTTCGTCGATCTCCTTGCTAGTACTGCCAAATCCGACCGGTACGCGCATATATCGAGATATGCATCACGATGTTAGGCCTCGATATTCCGAAACAGTTCTATTATGTGGACATTTCAAATAAATTCGTTCATTCAAAACGTCCTCTTTAAATCTGAATTAATGAAATTCGGAAGGAAAGGAGTTTGAGCATTATATAATTAAAATACCGATATTTGCAAGTCCGATATCATACACTTACTGAAAGAAAAGATTGGCTGAATATGGCGTAGCATTTTGAATCGGCTGCTGCAATCATTAATTACATTTTACCATGTAATTTGCTGCAGCAGTCAATCTTTTTTCTTTTTTTTTTTTTTAGCGTATATATTGAATTTATATTTTTTTTTAGGGATTCCACGTTTCATTGATTTTTTAAGTTGAATTTCACCGTGAATTCACTGAGTGAATTCTCAGTGGCATACTTGGGAATGACTATCAATGATTATCTACTGATTCAGATTTAGAGAGTTTAAATGGTCAAATTAATGGTATACCATAGTTTTATCTATACTGAAACGTGAAGACCTCAAAAAGTTTGTCGCAGAGACAAACGAGAGTTCGCTATCTAGTGAAAAAAAAATCAATTTTGGAATGGAAAAAAATCGATCTTATCGTCCGTAATGCAAGAGACAGTAATGACGTCT
>NW_017305408.1:2617625-2629548 GCF_001594115.1 Trachymyrmex septentrionalis
CATCTAGTGAAAATCAATTTTGGAATGGATAAAAAATCGATCTTATCGTCCGTAATGCAAGAGACAGTAATGACGTCTGCCTCGCTATAAGCACATTGACGTACGTGAAAGATTACGACGCATTCAATTAACATCTCGATACGTCGCACAGCCATTATTTTAATTACACTTGTTACTTATTACTCTCGAATAGAAATTAAAATAAGGCTACGTCCCAAGAAGCACCGCACCGTAATTTCATCTTCGTCATCGATATCGACGTGATAATCTTACGTTTCTGCCTACAAGTCTGTAATTCTGACGATGTGATATGTTCGCTAATAAAAAGAAGTGGCGAGAAGTCTGGGAATGTTGAATCTAATCGATTCGATATTAAAGATTAGAAACCTAATTTCGCAGAATGAATACCTGTCAATTCCTCTTAATTCACTCATGTCTTGTTTTTCATTGGCACATTAGGCGAGTAACAGGCGTGTCTGCGTGGGTATATATTCTGCTTTCGCTAATATGAAGTATGAGGTAGTTCTAAGTATGTAAAAATTTCGTTGAATATTACAGTGAGTATTTCCGCAAACGAGGGAATTCTTATTCTTATCTATTCCAGTCTATCTATGAAACAGCAGTGTCATCGCTTGCGCGTTCGCTGAAGTCATACGAATGTATGTGCAATGATGCATGGCACATGTCGTTTGCTATTACGCGAATATTAATCGCACCATTAAGATTGCATCGGAAAAATTTCGCTACCACTCGTGATGTACTTGAGACTGCCGTAATGTGCGAGTGATGTATCATGTTTTATGAGCAGGCCATTTAAAATTAGATAGCATCCCGAACGTACTATTTTCTCGTATGTCTTATATTAATTCTCGATTATAGTAATGAATCAGATTCGAAAATTTTAGCATGACTGTACAATATGTACGATTAACGTTATACAGTTCTAAATTGTAGGTACAAAAAACTAATGTTTAAATAGGATTTCTAAATAAGTATTTACTGAATACAAACGTATATTTATTTGATATCTACAAAAAACATTAATTTGATTTAATTATCATTTTTTATTGAGTAAATATTTATTTACTGCAAGTAGATAGATAAATGTTTACTTAGATATTTAAAAAAATATGTATTTATATTTATTAATGTTTTTACTATAAAAGAACTTTGTTTTCCTTGATTAATTGCTGTAAAGCCTGAACATCAGACTGAAGGTTGAGATTGAGATTGAATTTGACCATCAAAAAGTAAAGTTCACTAAATTTGAAATTGGTTTCCTTTCTTCCGATTGGATAATTTTAATCTTAATCCCAATTTCTAGTCTGATATGGACTTGAGGTATTCACTTGTACTTATGTACTTCAAGCGGGACGCTTTAGAACAAGCCTGTCCAATTTTAGGAACTATAAAGCGTTGATAAGCGTCACTTAGGTGCGTATATCAATACTTGACAGTACTGAACTATCCCCGAAATTTTATTCACATTCAATTCTTTTACATCCGATGGCCTTGCGTTTTGGCTCCAAAGCCTCAAACTGTATAGGGCTGCTTTAGAACTTGAGTGTATATAAATTTTTATAGCTGTAGTAGAGGGTTAAACATATTATATTTTAATCACGATTCCATTGGCACTGTTATGCACCGTGTCGTATCGCATCATACCATATCTACATTTCTTTTTATCGCCCGATGCATTGTATCTAATTGACGTCGAAAGCGTCCGAGAAAGGTGTACCGAATCGCACACTCGGTGAGCTCATACGCGTGATTGCGAGTCTGCACGTGGACGGACGGCGCGTTCAAGGGTCTACCTCAGACTACGCGGTTTTTTGCGCGTGAGCGGCCGAGAGAGGAGAAAAGGAAAGTTACACTCGGTGGGTTGCTGGCAGGGAAAAAAAAAAAAACGTCAGACACGACGAGGTATACCAAATCCAGCGGAGGCACTCGGAGGAGAGAGACGGACGCGCGTGCACGCCCGGGTCCCTCTTCATGCTCCGCGCGGTCGATTTCGTCGTGGACCAGATACCAACCGCGGCGCAGAACCGGGACCAACGCGATCAACGTGGTGGTCGTATTGTACTTGATTTGTGACCACTAATTTTGTGTCCCGACAGTGGGATCGCCCCATCGTCGACCGCCATCGCTATCGCCGCCGCCCCGCCATTAGCCACCCATTCGAAAAACCACGGGCTGACATTCATTCATCCTCCAAAACGCGTCCTGTGGATCGCGGCCCTCATAATGCCTATTGTCACCGTGCGTAACTATGCTTTCGTCTCTGCTGTGCGATGGGATATTTATTAGCCCTTAACTGGCCCGATGAAATAATGCCCACGTATCCCGGCCCCGGTCAAGTTTAACGCCTGAACCTCCCCCCGGCATTGTGAGATCATTATGTAACCGCTACAGGCGAACATCGTTTCCCGAAACCGACCATAAATATATCGCGGATCGCTGATATAATATAATAGACAATTAAAATATAGATTATTCGGGAGAGAAAATTGAAATACAGATTATTTATTAGAGAGAATTTTAAGTCAGGTTGTCACAAATTCCTCATCTTAAACTTCCATAACTTTTTCCTGATTTCCAAACAAAATTTCATAATTTTCTCGGATATTCAATGATATTTTACAATTTTTTGTATTTTTATCTTGATTAAAAAACCGTTAAATATTTTGTTGAAAGAGATTAAACAATTTAACAGAGCAACGTAAGTTACTATTAATGTTGACTCCGATTGCATTTTTTAACCGTTAAGTTGATAGTATTTCAAAACTGCATACCTATATACGTGAGATGTATATTAAATTTTATTTACGTATTAAATTTCTTTAAAATGAAGAATTTTAATTTTTTCAGAAAATTACAAAGTTCTCTGACTTTCCCTGATTTCCCTGATTTCCAGCTTTATATGACAATCCTGTAAATTGAGAAGTGGTGGCGAATACGAGAATTTCTTCTTAGAAATTATTCGTGAGTACAGCTATTACTGAGTTCAATTTCTTCTTGATCGATATTTACGCAGCTTAGATTTCTCCAGGAGAAAATAATGAAAAAATGTAATCAATTTATCAGATGCGGATTTTCGTATCGTGTCTATCTACTAAATTGATGATTTATGTGAGGGCGACGCGTCCATCAAGTTCGCATTATAGATACTTAACTTCTTTGAATGGACCCTCTTTGTAGCACGATGGAGGGTTAGAGGAGAGAAACGCGTCCCCCGTGGAGCAAAATCACGCCCCAACGTTACCCCATATTGACTAATCGCGTTACACTCGATGTATCGAAGATACCGCCCCTCGTGCTTCCTTACTCTGTTGGAATCCTATAAACGCGTATGGACCACCTGTTGATGCGTTTTCCCGCGGGGTACGACCGAAGGATAACTTGAGAATCACCCTCGCTTCCAAGAACGATGAATCTGAAGATCCGCCGAAAATCTCTTGCGAAGAGAGAAATCGACAATCGGAATAATAATAGCTTTCTGTTTTTCATTCCCGCAGAATAGAACTCTCCTTCTCGCTTTCGTCAAACATCTATCTCGCTTGAAATTCCAAAAGTTTTCTTTCTGTCCACTGAAAGAAAAGATTGGTTGAATATGACATAGCATTTTTAATTGGTTGCAGCAGTCAATTTTTCGTTGCGTCAGCCTATCAAAGTTCTGACATTGCGGATAGGCTAACGCAACTAAAAAATTGCCTGCTGCGATAAAAAAATTAGCTGCTACAGCCAATTAAAAATGCTATACCATATTTTACCATCTAATTTGGCAGCGGTAATCTTTCCTTTCAGTGTACTAGTTGAGCCACAGAAAAAAAAAAAAAACAGACCCATGCCCGTTTCTACGGGCAATGTGGATTAACTTTAAATCTTGGTTCAATTTACTCTTCTTCTTTTTCTAATCCTTGGAAGTAGAAAAAGATGAAGAGTAAGTTGAACCGAAATTAAAGTTAATCTACAATGGATAGAAACGGGCCCTAATGTGTTAACCACTGACTACATGATTTTATTTGGTTTTATATGATTCTGTCTAATTACAAATAACTTGTTTCGCTACATGTGAAGCCACACACACATATTTGGCCAAAATATACGATTTTATTTAATATTACACAACGATTTCTCATAATTGCATATGTAATTATCGGATTATACATAGATATTTCATATGAATTTTATGATTCCGAGGACTCTGTCCCAAGATCACTTTGAGTGGTTCCCCCCCCCCCCTCGGTTAAACATGAGATGACCACGCTGAAATACATGCTGCTAATTCTGCAGCGAAACAATCGCGTTGCCGAAGCAGCGATCGGATAATATATTTCTATGAGGTTGGCCAGAGAGCACACGTACGCTAGCGACCGACAGACAAATAAACAGAGAGAGGAAAGTGCGCGATGACCGGTGGAACGAGAGAGAGAGAGAGAGAGAGAGAGAGAGAGAGAGAGAAAGCTCGCATCACATTCTAGGCTATTCCGCATTCTGTTCCCCCACTTGCCGATCCTCGTCCACGAGTCACCAGCTCACCTCTACGCCTCCTCCGTCGCGTCGTCGTGCTGGACTCACTGGAGAAAAGTTGTACAGCGAAACATGTTCGCGTACGTACCTGACACATACGCGTGGCCCGGACGCAACGAGCGTCATCCCTGTCGATTAAGGCCCGGTGTATTATGGTACTACGGCAAAGAGCGCGAAGATGCTGCGCCGATCTGCATTGAAACAGCGATAATGAAGCAGTGCACGCGGCTTCATTATCGCTTAAACGCGTGTCAAAACACAGCTCGAATTTTCGTCGCTCGTCATTCATCGAGCTGGAAACGCGCAGGCAATATATGTATATATATATATATATATAGGAACAGGAAATAACACATTTCAACCAATCAAAAATCATGTATAACCAGAATGGACGCTTTTTGATAAGTTGAAATCTCTCTGATTACTTACACCGAGGAAAAAGAAAGTTAACTTGACTAAATGCGTTTAGTTTCGTAATGATTATTTAGTTCAAATATTTATATATTTAGATTGACAAAAAAATCTTGTAATTTGTAAAACGTGTTATTTGTTCGAATTGACAAACATTTGCTCGACAGTCCGTGACCACTACATTTAGTTGAATCAGCTAATGTTTTTTTGAAACAGCAACTTTTTTTTCTCAGTGTTCACCTGCTCCTATTGATTGTGCCTTTTATTGTGTTTAAGGCCCTGCGCACAATGGAGGAAATATGTCAGGAACAGGAATGAATATAAAAATTTCAATCTACCAGAAACTGCGTATTCCGATGTAACTGATGTATCTAATAGGTTGAAATCTTAATATTTAATCCCGTTCTTAATATTTGTTCTATTGTGCGCAGGCCCTTAATCAGCAAGGCTTTAATCGGACAGAAATAGTAACGAGCAGACGCGAGATTCGCAAGAAATCTTACCGCGCAAATACGCGCAAACTTGGAAATAGCGTGGGAAAAGCCCGTCGTCGAGCGTAGCGATGACAAAACTGACGACCCGTGAGAATAGCAGCAGTTTTGCGAAAGTAAAGACGGTGAAAAGTGCGTTTAATTTTACGAAATCGCCTTGTGCTTATAATTACACGGAAAGAACGAAGTGTCTAAGGCTACGCTCAGAAAAAAAGCACAGTGATGGCAATCGTAAAAGGTGACAACTACTCAAATTTAGTTAGAATTACTGTACACAGTTGAATAACTAAAATGTATATAATTAAATAAACTATTAGACACTGAAAGAAAAAAATTGCGCTGCTGCAGCAAATTAGATGGTTAAATATGGCATTTTTAATTGGCTGTACCAATTTTAGCCAATCGAAATCCTACACTGACATTGCGGATAGACACAATCGACAATTGGCTGCAGCAACCAAAAATTGGCTGTTGCAACCCCAATTAAAAATGCTATGCCATATTTTACCATCTAATTTGCTGCAGCAACCAATTTTTTCTTTCAGTGCCTGATAGTTTATTTAATTATGTATATTAGTTTATTCAACTATTTTACCATCTAATTTGCTGCAGCAGCCAATCTTTTCTTTCAGTAGTCTTGTAGTTCCAATAATTATTCAATTGTAATAAATTATTTTATTCAACTGTATACATTAATTCTATATATAAAACTCGTACACCTGTCACCCTTGCTACCTGCTCTTTTCTCTGCGCGAGTGTGAATACAGATCTAAAAATATAATAACATTGTTCAACTATCAAAATAATTACGTACATTGAAATGGCTGAATATGGCATAGCATTTAATTTGCTGCAGCAGTCAATCTCTTTTTTTCAGTGTAGAAATCTCAAGCATGCTGAATGATGCTGCAAAAAGTTTTGACGTTCTATCTACCAGTTAGAGCTTCCTACATAATTCTTTTGATGGGCCAACAAAATGATTTTCAGAGATCTAGTGAAATTTTCAGATACTTCAGCGAAACCTTTTTTCGTATATCTACAATTACAATTTTTCACCTGACTTTCAACTAAAGTTCCCCGTTTTGAAAAGAGGTCTGAATAACCCGCTAAATAACTCAATAAATTAGATTGTACTAGGCAACTTGTAAAAGTTTTCTTCCTGAGTGAGTGTATATTTTTTCATGTAAACGAATGATACTTTAGTTTGCATGCACGCACACGTAGCAATATAAAAGTTGCAAAGTTTAATATCGTGAATAAAATTCAAATAAAAAGGTAATGTCGCAATGATTGTTTTCTATTACCATTCGATATATCTCGTATACTGCCTTCTCCCCTGCCTCTCTCTTTTCCTCACCATCCTTCTCTCGATCACGATCTCATTGTTGATCGCGCGCGCGCGCGTGTGTGTATAGTTACCAAGATTTCCATTTTATTATACGTGCTTTATACACGCATTTACGCACGCACGCTCCGAGATAATGTTGCGTTTCCGCTGCAATATCTCCGCCCGATGGAGAATAAAAGAAAGCAAGGTGATCTCGCGTGATACACAATGCAATATGCTAACGCGAGGAGAGATCGATCCTGCGTGTGTCCGTGGGAATAGCTCAGGCTCGTAACGACGATGGCCTTTTTATTAGCCTTTCGTCGATTACTCGTCGAAGAGAGACGATGGGCGATTATCGTCACGCGGAGAGACACGTGGATGGCAATGAAAGTGACAGCGTCCGGACGCATACCGGCATTAGCGAGGCGCCACCACGCCACTCGGACACTGACAATCACCCGGGCTGATTGACTAGCGGATCGGTTGGTAGCAGAGAGTTTAACGCGTGAAGAGTGCAAAATTATCCCTCTCGCAAAAAGAGCCAACGTTGCCGGGCGTGTCAAGCCTTGTCGTGCCTCTTCTCGCCTTTTCATATTTCCGCTTCTTCGGGGAACGACGGCGAAAGTCCGGTCGCGATTTAAAAGTTCGGTGTAAAATTTTCTGATGCAAAATCGAATAATCTTATTACGGCGAGCGTCTGGTTATTGTTGCAGTTTAAATCGCTCGGTCTTCAGGATAAAGAAGGAGACGATAAGGCGGTACTTGCAGGCGGCGGACAACGCGAGCGTGACACGACTCAAGTCAATCAAAGTCCGCGTTCTCTAAAGATACGATACCTGCGAGTTCTTTAATAGATCACACGTGGCACTTCTGAGATCCGCCTCCTTCCAATAACAGGAGATACAGCGCAAAGCAATAATTGAATTTATCCAACTCATTCCTGGCTTGATATAAGATAATATAAACGACGACGTTCATTGTCTCGATAAGAGACGAGAGTAAAAAAAATGCTTCGTTTACGCTGAAGGAAGATACGAGCTCGACTGTTCAAAGTAGTGGTGGATTTAACGTGGATAGATCCGTGAAAGATCCGAACTGCGTGCTTAAGATTATCTTATTAGACGGCTTACGCTTACGACTAGTTGATGGCGGCTACATAAATCAAAGTACTTGACAGATATTACAAGCATATTTCGGTATAAATGTATGTATCAACTATGAAAATTCTCCATAATTTGCAATTAATGTCGAGACTCTTTTATTTCATCGGGTCGAGAAACTGCGCGTCGAATATCCCTTCCTCTTTCTTGACAAATTTAATATATCCGTCTAAATGTTATCCGAATAGAATTACGTAACGGGAAACGCGCAGCGCGTTTTCTTGCGATCGAACGATTTGCGCAGAGAACGTCTCGTGTGATTACTCTCGATAACGGCCGGCGCGGGATAATCCGTGCAAATACGCAAAACCGAGTAATTGCAAACAGTCTAATCTCAATGTGACATTGGCCGCCGCGTACATATATATATATATATATATCTCATGCCATGTCAGTACGGTATTACGTGTTTGTGCGACAGATAAGGGAGATGGGATTTCACTTGAGAACGAGTTTCATAACTACGTGTACTGAGAGCACGATACTCGGTAACTCGTATTACGCGGAATAACTAAATTTCAAGAAGAAAATACGAATTTGTGTAATCGGGATGATTTGTAATCGCGCGTCAACGAATCGCGCGTGAGAATGGATCTAATTCATCGTAGATATAAAATAAAGTATTAACACGTGACATATATAGAAATGAGATGTTGGAAAAGATGGAATTACGTCCTCCGACGTAACACAGCTGATGAATTTTGACGGCGGGGTCAACTCGGCGAGCTTCTTTGTTCAACGCGAGCTTCGTTCAACAAGCCGCACGAAGGCGCTCAGTCACGTTAGAAAGTCAGCGGGGGCACTTCTCCGTCTTCGGGCTCAGCTGCAACGACAGCGGCTGGGCCTTCTCTTACAGAGAGTCTTACACGACCGCTATCTTGGCGAAGAGAGACCAAGACAGAGAGAGAGAGAGAGAGAGAGAGAGAGAGAGAGAGAGAGAGATCCCGAGCGCTGTGCTTAGCACCGGCTCTCGCGGGTTACGGTTGCGCTCAGGCTCAGCTCGGCGCGCCAACTCCGCGCAGATACCAATCTTGCTTCTTGACCTATATCCGCGTTTGAATCCTTTGCGCAATCGACTCTGAAAGGCGTCTTCGAAAATCCGCGCGAGAAAACGCCGACGTCGAGCGATCGAGGGAGATCCGTACTCGGAGTTCCCAGGCGCGGGTCGAATTGCGAAATTGCGTACATATAGGTATACGCGCCAGTAAATCGCGTCGATGTGCGTGGCGAGGTACACGCTTCGCACAGGTTACTGTCGCGTAGCTTTCGTGTTTCGAAAAAAAATACTTTTTTTTTTTTTTACCTCGTAGTCAAATAGTACTTCTAATCGAATTACTGCTAGAATTAAATTTAACATTCTCTAACAATTTATTATTATTATTATTATTATTAATGAATAAAATATCTTTTAAGACTGTAATATGAAACGTAACAAATAAGAAATGAAAAACCCTAAACAAGCTAGTAACTTTAGTGCTTAAATAATTCGATGTGAATTTATGTACCAATCGAATGTTAATTATTAATCCTTAGAATACACGATGGTTTTCTGGGCCTTTGCACGAACAGGTCGAGTTTAATTTCCATCATTTTTACAAGTACACCAAAAATAAATGATTCTCATATATAGTTTACATTTGCTAAAAGTATTTATAAAATTGTGTATTTACAAAAGAAGAAATCATTAATTCGCCCAAGTGCTCGTAGTATTTCAAAGAAAAGAAACGCGCAAGAAATGAATCGTGTGCATGTGCACTAAAAAGTTGTTATTAAATATATGATAATCAAAATACATGAATTTTAATCTAGAAAAATCGATTTATTTTTTTTTTTATTATTAAAATTATCAAACAAGCTTGAGTTCTCTCTATATAAAGTTATCTCTCTCTCTCTCTCTCTCTCTCTATATATATATATATATATATATATCTTTATGTGCAATATTACAACATTAATAATCTGTCCTCTCGATGGCGTGACGAACGAAGCCAAAGAATTTTCGCGCAGTGAGCGCGGCATACAATCGCGGCCACTTAAGTCTCTTCTGAAGCGCTTTGGCACTCCGAGGAAAAGATTTACATGCGTTTCACGGTGTCCGGCGTCGCTGACACGATTGCTACGCAGTCGAGGGACACGTAGAATGCGCGTCGCGTCGGTACGCATCTTAAAGTCGCTACGCACCGGTCTTCCTGCGGTCCCGCGCTACCAACGATCGCTATGTGGCGAGTACGTTAGCGAGGCTAAGGACCTTGATACTCGTCTCGCGATAAACATAAAAGACATTTCGACCAAATGAAAAATTTCACCTGCAACTTCTTAACAGACATTTAATTATATTTAATAAAATTCCTCAACAAACGCACCATTGATCTCCTCCACAAAATATATAAAAATGTAAAAAGAAATTGAAGTATGCACCACATTGCACATAATTGAAGATTATTAAATTAATTAATCACATAATTGATCGACCTACATAAATAACATTGACAGGAGAAGAAAAATAAGAAAAGATGCGCAGACGTTGATATGAAAAACTGAAACTTTGGGAAAAGTTATTTCCTTGATATCCTGTGTGATAATTTTTCACAAGATCGAACGATTGGTTGTTTTCCGGGGAATTCTCAATTTTCCGCACGCAAACTTGAGATCGAGACGTATTTGCGTACGTCAGATGTATTAACAATAAGTCACCTTTAAGCACGTTTACATTCAGATTGATGCGTCTTACTCTACTCGTCATTATTGTTATTGATCATTAAAATAGTCAACCATATGTGTTTTATTACGGGATATTTCCAAACGTGAAGTGGTGCAAAACTTTCGCAAGGTCACTATCCTTCACGGTTTTACGTAACCGGTCGCTTGAGAAAGTAGCCCAATGCCCACGTCGTCGGTTATAAATCCAAAGGAACGCCCAAATATCTTATGATTATCTCGACCCCGCATAGTGCTTTCCAAGAATACAGCGAAAGAGTGGTGAAGCACGAAGCATATAAATCGATAGTACTTTATCACGTACGTTTATATGACTTTAGACCCATCAGCCACACACGAATACGTAAATAATTGTGTTCTAAAAAGGGATATAGATAATGATGAAAAAAATGGCTGACAAGGAAAAATTAGACAGACTTCATCATAACATCTCATTAGGCTTTCAGTGGCTGAACCAGTACACTTTTGGAACTTGAAGTGAAACAGGTATACGTTTGATATTTGTCTCGAAAGCGAGGAAGAGAGTTCTCTCTGAGAGTGCACTCTAATGGCAGGAACAGAGAAAAAAAACAGACCAATTATATGATTCTACAAGTAATAAAATCTACAAGATCTCGTCGAAATAATTAATTTCGAAAACAAGTGCATTCTATTCAATGAGTGAAAAATATCATACTCGACGAAGGTAGTTTCTTCGTGCCAAATATTTTTCATCAATTTTGATAAATTTCCAATTCGATCGTTGTATGAAAAAAAAGTTTACGAGAACTATTAAATCTATCATTTATTCCTATAAACTGTAGACTGCATTAAAGGTATCTCTCTTTCTCGCTTTCTCGCCAAATACCCGCTTTAAATCTCGCTTCAAGTTTCAAAAGAGTGTACAACTTCGGGCAGAAAGAACAACTCGAGGAACCGCCTTGACTGAATGTATCATTTTTCATTCACCAGTTTCATTTCACGGTCAATTTTCACTCGATAATATTGTACATTCCGCTCATACCAATTTCCTACTTATGACAAGTGAAAACCCTAACGCGCGCACATGCGACAAGCTGCTATTCCGCCGTGCGCAATGCCGAGCGTCCGCGATCGACGTGTTTCTCTCCCGCACGGTTGCACCGTTGGAGATAATTAGAACGAAAGCCAAAGCGATATACGAGACGCTCACGCGCCGAGGTCGCGAGCACGCGAGACGGAGCGAGGCGCGACGAGGCGTAGTGGAGCGAGCGAGAGGAGGCGGGGGGGGGCGGGGCGGGGGGGGGGGGGGGGGGGGGGGGCTC
>NW_017305408.1:2629648-2651670 GCF_001594115.1 Trachymyrmex septentrionalis
CGTCGAGCACCAAGGTTCGCCCGCTGGGCAGTCGAGGCCTCCGGAGCCCGTTTCCGTGTTCCGCCGTCCGCGCGGCAAGGCAGCGCAGGGTAGGGCAGCGCAAGAGGGAGACGGAGCAATACGTTCAACGAGGGAGGAGAAGGGACCTCGAAGGCCCGGGGCGCCGCGAGCGTAACGGTACATCGCGGAAGAGCGCGGCGATGATGATAGCGCGCGGATTGCCCAGCCGGCCGGTCGGCCGGCCGGCCGTCTCCGGCAGCCTCCACCCGAGCCCAAAACTAGAGGGCTCTTCTTTAATCTCTTTTTCCATACTCCAGAACTATACTTTCAGCACGATAGCTGACAAGGGGCAAAATTAGACAGAAATCAGACGGAAATTAGACAGACTTCATCACTAACGTCTCATTAGGTCTGTTTTCACCGGCTGAAAACCGATACACTTTTGGAACTTGAAGTGAAACTGTTGTATACGTTTGTTATTTGTTTCGAAAGCGAGAAAGAGAGTTCTAGTGCAGGAACAGAAAACAGACCACGATAATATGATTCGACGAGTAATAAAATCTACAAGATCTCGTCGAAATGATTCACGATTTCATCTTTCTTCTTCTTGTTTCGCGTTGGAGAGGAAAGGAGGGAAGACGGACAGCGCAGAGAGATCTTTAGTCTTGGTGGATAAATGGAGGAAGAATCAGGCCTCTCGAAATTAGTGGATTCTGGATCTCACCGGAAGACGGACTCGTCGGAGATCTTCTCTTCCGATCGCAGAGACTTCCGTTCCCGGAGATGTCGTTCGTTGAAGATTGATTTTTCTCAACGCTGCTTTAAGCCGCGGCGGGCACGCGACGCGCGAGACGATCGAGCTATTAAATTCCGTCTCATTAGTATGAAAAGCATGGCGTCGTTTCACAGTTATTACAGCGGATAGCACGACGCTTTACAATCCGTCCTCGGCGTTAGCTCGCGCAATGCTAATGCCGTATACCATGCGGTTGGAACTTCCGTGGTGGCTACAAAGCGCCTCTTTACGCTTTACATTAAGTATGCAATGACACGATGAGCTACGGAGTGTCTACTTGAAGCGTGGTACAACACGCTTATTGTACCTGCACGCACGCCCGATTTCAAAAGAGAAACTCTTTCTCTCCCTTCTTTCTACCTACCACACCGGGAACATACATATCTCGGACCTTCGCGTGGATTACTTCGCGCGAAAACCGCGGGCGAATGGCGATAAACAGCGCTAAATAACGATAATTTTCCGGCGGTCGACGTCTCGAGGCGCCAGTACTTACGGATACGTGATACTGCAAAAGAAATTTTACGAAATCGATGTGAGAATCAAATAGGTTCGGAAAAACAAGATACGTGCCTATCTACTGTACACTGAAAAAAAATATACTAAGTATTTAACAAGTATTTATTACTTGTAAATGAATAGTACTAATTCAACATTTACTTACGGCAAATAAATATTTCATTAAATAAAAGACAAAATTCTAATTAAATCAACTGATTCTTGTGACCCAAATAAATGTTTACATTTAACAAATATTCAGCTGGTACTATTCAAAGAAATATTTATTGAAATTTGATTTTTTTCAGTGTGGGTAATTTATAAAAATAAAAAAAAAATATTTTCCCAGTTATTGGCTATATATTATTATTGTTTAATTTATGTACTGTATCGGAATTGCGGAGCATTCTATCAAATACTCGTATATATTATCGCCTTATTTTCAGCGCGTTTATCCACTTCCTTTTTTTAATCAAAAGCAAACACGATCGATTTTATCAATGAAGAAATTATTTGCCCTTTACATGAAAGTGTTTGATTTGCTTCATTGCGAGTATAAATATACTTTTATCGTAATAAAATGTTATGTCACGTTGGCTCTCTGTCGGGTTATGCACTACGTACGTGCAATCACGAGGAAGGAAAACGATCCTGGGATTTCCGCGAAGTCTCCGATATATCGACGTGAAAATTTTCCTTCTTGACCTGAACTCACGTACGGTTCAAGTTAGCCATGCGTACGAGGCGCACGTTGCCGGTAAATCATAGAGGTAAAAGCGCAGAACACGCAGAAGAGGAAGAACTGAATTTACATAGTCGAATGCAGCAGCCCTGCTAGATTTATTATGCGAAGTAGGCAAAATACGTGATTAGCGTAGATATTTATTTCGCAAGTTTCTTCGTTTTACCGCAAAACCACATTTCTCTGTCACAAGTTTTTGGAATAAAAATCGACAATTCAATTGTAAAATAGAAAATTTCCATGACGGCAATTTCAGTGCTACGGAAAAGACGATTTTCCTCAAGTATTTCAATAACTAACTGTATAGATACAGATATGAAAATAATTGTAACCTGTCGGCTCACATTGGCATTATATATGTATAATTGTTCCTTTCCTGTACAAATACTTTTGTTGGGCGATCAAAATAATTATGTAAGACTCTCTCTAACTGGTTGCTACAATATGAAAACTTTTTGCAGCGTTGCAAAGTCGTTCTTTCCGTCGTGTAAAGAATACAAGATGATATATTTCAGCTGTACGTCTTTCATGCCAAGAACAAGCCAATCATATTACTAAATAATAAAATACGTTTGTATCATAATAATAATAATGAAACAGAGAATCATCCCTCTTTTTTTTTGAACCGCGCGGGGTGACGACTTACAAAATTGCCGTGGCAAAGTATAACTGACGTTCCATTTGCTTATCTAAATTGAAACCCCTGGTAACGAGGGAACCGAGGGAAGGTAGCGTGATGTTTTCACAGTGGTGGCACTCACGAATTACACGCAGAGACGCACACAGCCGTACCTGTGTAAATGGAGATATCGGTACACAATAATGTTGCCGGAGTAATTTCCTGTCCGAACTAAAGGCAGAGCTTCATTAGTCGGAAAGCATCGCGCTAGTCCTTCTTTGTATTACAAAAGTCTCCGCGGTTTAGCGCTGTGCTGCTGTCAGCTTTTCTCCGTGTGCTTTCGTCGAAATGAAGATAAAATGTAATTGACTAATATATAAAACGAACATTGTCTCGACCAAGAGATATTAGAATAACGATGAATTGTTAACGCGCTGGGCTCTCTTAAAGAGCGAAAGATTGAATGACCGGCGTATGTCGAACGAGTAACGGTCTCTCCGCGGTTTATATTCCTTTTTCATATGCCCCTTAGTAGCCGAAGACGCCCGCGTTGCGGCGCATCCACGATGTTTTAACACCAGCACTCGTTACCTCGATATTTCCTTCGAAAGTAATAATTCGCACGCGAAGAAAAATAGATTATAATCTTGCAAGTTTTAAGTTATAAATATTCCGGCTACTTTTTTGCCAAACTTACGACAAACTTTTGCCTGAAAGTAAAAAATAGATGTAAGATAAAAAGTACATTACAGTTTATCGTAATTCCATTCAAGTGATTATACTTTACGGTAAAATAAATCATATTATTTTCAGGTCCGTAAACACGAACAACTTCTCAAAATTTACTTTACGAAATGTAAAAAAATACACTGAAAGAAAAGATTAGATTTTTAATTGGTTGCAAATTTTTGGTTGCTGCACAGCCAATTGTTGATTGCTTAGCCTATCCGCGTTGTTAGTACAGGATTTCGATTGATTGCTGCTGCCAATTAAAAATGCTACGCCATGTTTAACCATCTCATTTGCTGCAGCAACCAATCTTTTCTTTCAGTGCATATATCTTACAGTACGGCTATACGAAGATCGCTCATTTACCAGAAGAAAATCAAGTCAATTTTACTGTATAATAGGCGTATAATACTGTACTGTATAATACTGTATAATTATCTCTATATGGATCTGTACTGAAAAAAAAATTTGTTGCAGCAGCCAGTCTTTGTTTTCGGTCTACGAATTTATTCCATAAAATTCGCTAGAATTGTAGTTTATATTGCTTTACATTTTTCTTCGTGCGAACATGAAATTTGTAAGATCGAAATATTAAAGCCTCATTTTTATTCTTAAATCACGAGCGATTAAATATTCAGCAAAATTTCATGAAATTAATTGCTTCACAAACAGACGGAGGTGTCATTTAATTTTATTTTACTCTTCCTGCATCCTACAATTGATTTAATGCCCGATCGAGGGGATGGGCGAAACAAAGGCTTAATCACAAAATCTTGATTTTAATAAAAATGAAAATAACTCTACTTTTTTATTATACACAAATGAGTACCGTAGCAAATTTGCACAATTTATACAATGTCTTTAAGAAGCTACATGTTACAATACTAATTACTTACTAAATACTTAATTCTCTATTACAATCAATATTATATGTTTATATAAATAAACAAACAAAATAAACGATGAAAGAAGAGTCATTAGGTTATAAAACATTTAATTAATTAAAAATATTAGGCGAAGATACTATATAAATAAATATATATAAAATATTATATAAAATATTATATAAAAAAAAAATAATCTCCGGGAAAAGATCCTAAGTAGAATTGTATCTTTATTCCGCTCATCCTCTCAATTACATTACACAAAAGCATCCGTAAAAAACTTTTCCTTAAATTCGTCCACAATGAAATCTTATTAAAATTAAGGCAGGGATATCCGGGCTACCCCCGAGTACACGCCGGTAATCGTTGGGCGCGCTCGTACTTTTCACGCTTCGCGACGCGCGTCATATCTGTTTCCTGGCGATCGTAAGCGAACAGTGTATGTACACGACTGTTAACTATCGAAACGCTTTAATAATACAAAAGCTTGACAGAGAATCGGTGGCGATTTCGCATAACGAAGCGCGACCATTATCATATGACGTGATTCGGATCTTCGATAAACTCGACGCGCGCGGCATAATAATCGATAGCAGATAAAAATGTAAAAAAAATCACACGATCCGATTTGCAAAATAACCAAGGAAGAAAAAAGAAAAAAATTAATTAAAAAAAACATAGCATTCATAATTAACAACAGTCACATGATTTTGTCCACCGACGAGCGACAGAATCGCATATCGATCAAGTCGATATCTTTCAATCAATTCCATGTTTCTTTGTCGTCGATTAAATTTATTATTTAACTGACTAATGCCCGTTTCTACCAGTGTGGATTAACTTTAATCTTTAGATTTAATTTACCCTTCTTCTTTTTCTAATCGTTGGAATTAGAAAAAAAAAAATGAAGAGTAAGTTGAACCCAGATTAAAGTTAATTTACTAATTGGTAGAAATGGGCCTAAGGGCCATTTCGATCAACTCCGATTAACTTTAATCGACGATCAGATCCTTTAGAATTGACCAATCACATTTGTCATTTCGGTTAACGACAGATGTGATTGGTCGATTCTAATGGATCAAATCATCGATTAAAGTTAATCGGAGTCGGTCGAAATAACTCTAAGGATGCGATCCATTTACAAGCGCTCATAACATTCACGAGCATTATTTGTCCTTGTTTAATATTCGATGGTAAGCAACAAGGATGAAATCAGCGTTGTGAACGTCGAAATGAAACACACCCTAAAAGAAGGAAGATATAATATAATATAGAAAACAATTTTGTAATAATTTCTGATAATGAAAAAACCACATTTCTGTGGTTAATATCGAATTTTATAATACCGGAGAACAATTGGTAGAGTTCGCCATTAGCGGCAAGTTAATTTTAAAACGAACAGATACGTACATGACTCGGTACATGATTTTCATACACATAGAATTGATCGACAATGCGGTATACGATAGGGCGTGCGCCTTTACGCACAATTTCTGTACGAACGTACAAATCTACCATGGCGATCCGTGAACAATAACTCTTCCTCCACTCTCGGCATTTAATGGCCGGCCATCTATTTATCGTGGAGGAAGAGGAAGCGGCTGATGGGTAGATAGGTCGAGCGTTTTGTAACTAATTTCGCGAGTAAATTGTCCGTAACATTGGTTTGGTGCACTCGGACTAAACTAACGATAGCTAACCGGGGGCTGGAACTGTGTCGGCGTGCCAACGCGTGAATCCTGTATTGTACTCCGATTCAGGATTTCGAACCGATGGATAATTTCAGTCAGTTTCGCAAGATTTCAATGTAAATATGAAATAATATGAACGGAAGATGATCTCGCAGTACGCGATTAGTAATTGAAGCTAAATTTCTAAATGCATTAAATCAAAATAATTTCCGAACCCTCGACGATACTTTCACGCAAATTAAAAAATATTTGACTTTATTCAACTTTTATGACGAACGCTCGTGACGTTATGTTTTTACGTTACGATTAATCACCATTTATCGCTAATAAATAAAAAGTATAGAAATTAACGATATCTGTTTGTTAACGATAACAATGTGAAATATCCTTTCCGTACTTCAATCTTTGCAAATGGCATCTGGTCGATATCTATCGAAGGAAGGAATGGCAATTTCTACAAAGCCGCGCGATTACTGTTACCATTACGTGGACGCTGTGAGCTACTTGATGATTATCGGAGAAAATAAAGTAACGTAAAAGGGAAAATTGCAACTGCTGCATACTTATGGAAATGTACAATGTGCTCGAGCGTAAATAATAGGGACACGGTAGCAAGTAACGATATTTGCGGGTGTTTAATGCATACGACGTTTTGCGCACGTTCCGCATATTTCAGCATTCGTTAAGAATTCAGAATAATCTGTCGGACGTAAACTTCTTCGAGCTGACTCCAACGACTCCCCTGTAATATTGCGAGAAAGAGATGAGAAAAAAGAAAAGAAATGCGTATGAAAAGAGGGAAAAAATTGTACAGATTCTTTGGCCACGATTCAAGATAATATTGACGTTTTACTTATCGATAAAATAATAATAATAATTCCTGAGCACAATAATTTGTAATGTATTAAAAAAAAAAAAAAAAAAAAAAAAAAAAAACTATAGAATATTTTAGAACATTATTTCTATAATACTAATTAAGAAAATATACTTTGTATTATATAACAACTGTAAAAACGTAGAATAATTAATCCGCACACCTCATCCTCTTTCGAAGTTAACTGTTATGTACTCTTGGGGAAATAACAACAATAAAAAAGGACGGAAAGAATGTAACGGGGAAAAAAAAGTTTGCCCTTTTTGCGCAAATCCCATTGTTGAAGCACATGATCCGACCGCAATCGACCCCAAGTGAGTGCAAGTATAGAACGTAAGTAACTGCACGCCCACAACGTTCGCGATTCGACGTGAGTCACTGGCTACAGGCTGGATAATATGACGACGGGTCGAAGAGTTCTTCGGAATCATAGAAAACATCGGGAAAGGATCAATTACATCGGTACAGCCCAACTCTTTACGTTCGTGTCGATCTGAACTGTCGTTCTGTTTCTACGTTCCTCTATCGCGAGTAAAACAAAAATTTTCTATCGAAATGCAAAAACAGTTTGTAAAAAACTTGAGAACGTACTCTCGAAATTCTTTGAAGTGAATCTCACTGCAACAGAGCGAAGTGTTTCTCTGTAAAAGAATGAAAATGTTGCTACTTACTTGTTTTCAAGAGAGTAGCAGAATTTTCATCTTCATTTCTTTTGGAGTGAGATTTCACTCTAAAGAGATTTAGCGATGGGAACTAATACGAAAGTCGTGCAAGTAATAATTTTATTACGAAGCAATATATCTGGAATATATCTATAACGCGGAAAGATTGTAATAAAGCAATTCCTTGCGAGTCACAACGTCTCATTACAAGATAAAGAATTTGCCGCCAGGCGGTGGAAATAAGCGAAGCGACACGAACAATATTAGCATCGTATTTTCGGTTAGGTCATCATCTCCGCTCGATGTTAATCGCGCTTCTGCCTTTCCTCCCCGCCACCCCTGTTTGTATTTGTACAGCGACTGAAATAATCGGCGGTGGAACGGTAATCGTACGCAGTTTTGAAACGAAGGGCGGTGAACCGTGGAAATGGTTCGTCCGGTGGTGGTTGGGATGTCCTTTCTGGCTCGAGCAGCACAATAATCGTGGATTTCCGTCCGCTTATTATCTTACGCGCGTCACAATGCGTTTAGATTGCGTCGGGGGTATCGGCTAATTACCGGTCGCGATTTAGTCGACCGTCCCCGCCTGCCGTCGACGGCGTGAGACCGAAATATGTGGATACAGATATCGAGCTGAATTTCTTATTTTTCATATTGAAGAAAATTATTATTGAAAAACCTGTAAGAAAAACCTAAGCGAGAATATACTAATATATGAATATGACATACGCAAATGCTGTGCGATACTATACTTCAGATTATACACTAGAAAGAATAATAAATTCTTTCGAAGTAAAATCTCACTCTAAAGAGCCAATCTTGAAAAAGAGTGGTTCAATTCTCGGAGACTCTAAAAGTTTTCGAGAATGGAACGATCTGAAAATAATTTTGTGTTCAACCATCGAAATCATTAATGTAGGAAATTGAAGTATAAATAGCACACGAGTCGGAATTTTGCTCCTACTTTGAAAATAGTTTTAGAATGTATGTAGACTCTAAAGATTTATAATTAGGATATATGTGGATTCTAGAGATTTATAATAGATTTTAATTTAATAAATTATTGCAAAATTTCCTATATTTAGGTTCAAAAGAAGTTTTCTATATAATAGAAGCTGTAGATTAAGTAATATTAAGAAATTCTATTTAATTGTTCAAGTATCAAAACAAATTTATAAGGTTTAATTAAAGTTGAAAGAGATTCAAAGTAAAATTAAAATGTCGACTTTTTGCTACACAAAAAGTTATAACATTCTAATAATAAACTTGAGCATTCTATTGCAATTGTTTTGAAATAGTCCAATAAAATTATTTTCAGATCTTTATTCCGGTTAAATTTTTAGATGCTCAACGAAACTTCTTTCCGTGTAATATTCACATTCGTAATGAATAATATTTTTAAAACTGATCTCAGATCTTTGGAATGTTTTGGTTAATTATATATTATTTGGTTACATAATAAAAATATTATTTAATTAAAATTATTTAATAATGTTGCATATCCTTATTTTTCGAGAAAATCAACCAACCTTTTTTATTGTAAAAAAATACTAAAATAATGTATTACATATATGAAAAATTTTAATTACATTATGCGATAAAAAAGTACAGGACGGAAGTAAAGTTTTGGATGAATTATCAAATATTTCATCCACTATGATAAAATTGATTCCTTTAGAACTTGAACTCACAGTTTCGAGAGGAAGTGTAATACTTTCTTTCGCATGATTTTACGGTACTCGAAAATGCCAACGTCTTTTGTAGACAAAAAAAAAGTTTCGTTATGTGTCTGCTTCGCGATTGTTGCAACGCGCGCGTCCAGTCGTTTCTCCCCATCCTCTCTTTAAGTTTCAAATACTGTCGATATTTGACGGCGAATCGCGGTTATATCACGTCAAAACACAGTATTCAGGAGTCGATAACGGTATCAAAAAACCGGTTTCCGATTGAAGTAAATAGGTGCTCGTTGTGCAAAATTCGTAGACCGGCTTTTCGTCTCGGCAGGGAGAGACTGAAACGTCGCGCGTGCCTTTTCTCTTTTGATAACATCGCGAGCAGAAAACTTTCCATACTTGATCGATCGATTTCGATCTCAGTAATCAATTTATAATTCGCGTAAAATCATTTATGTATGAAAAAAGAAATGAGAAGAGCCGCAATAACAGGAGGCATAGTATTATATATCTCGGTTTCTTTTGAGATATTTTACAAGAACTAATATCACGAGAACAAATTCGATACCAACGCGCTTTCGCAAATTGCAACAAGAGGATAAGAACATACACAGCGTCTTTTCAAATGGATATCTTTTCCGTTATTATTCAATAGGTATGAATGATTGAGAAGTGGAAAAACGCAATGAAGAAAGATGTTCCTCGACATTTTCGTTGAAAAAAAAAAATTGCCTTTAAACTAAAAAAGAAACTGCAATAAGAACAACCATACATATACCGGCGTGCTTTTGGATCACCCTGTATATACGGCCGACAGATTCATTAACGAAATAGCGGTCTTTACGAAAATTCTGAAGCCTTAACGACGACAAGCGAAACGGCCTTCGTAATGTGAAAAGTACACGCTCTCGTTCGTGGCGTGAGAGATCGCACGGACGTAGGCACGCACGCACGCGCGCGCGCGCACACGCACGCACGCACGCACGCACTCACTCACGCACGCACGCACGCACTCACACGTGTGTGCCACATAGATAACTTCCTTCGTAAGGTAGAAGAGAGGCGTACGACGCGTGTGCCAGACGGACGGCGCGGTATCAAAGGATATTTACCCTGTCAACAGCGTGGCTTTACGTGGCGGAGACGCCGCTACGTCTATAAGGGGAGAACATATAGTACTCACTCGTACCGAGATAATAGTAATGGGTATTATTACTCCGCTCTATTATTTTACGATGTAGCGCTTCCCGGGAATTGATACATTATCGTGGAGTGTTGCGCGCGGAGCCGAGCCGAAACGGAGTCGTGCGATTGACGAATGATTAAGAACGTAAATAATCATCATTTTTCCGAGATCCACTATCTACCACTCGATATATCGCCGATGTAAATCACACCGACGCGCTAATGGGAAATCGATAATAGGATAGGAATAAAAGCAAATCGCATTAATCATGATACTTGAGTTAAATTTCAAATGTAATGAGCAGAGTTAAGTATCGATTCCGAACGGATTAGTCCTACCGAGTCTTTTTTTTTTTTTTTTTTTTTTTTTTTCCCAAGGTGTACCCGATAATCAATATATCCGGAAAAAAAATTAACAGCTGTAACATTATTACGCCTAGTTGAAAACCTATAATCTCAGCTCTACTCAGATTAAATACTATAGTCAGCTAAAAACTATATTAGTCAGCTAAGTGACACGTGTGCGACATCGCGTAGATATTTAGATTTATCGTAAAAAATTTATTGAAAAGCGAGAATCGAACGGCTCTCTCAAGTCACTTACTAAGTGCAAGGTTCGATAAGTATTACTGCTTAAATTAAACCAACATTTGCGTCATGGATGTCGCGTACCAAATTAAGTTACGCTTAATTAACTGAAGATTCGATTTGTGCCAGGAATACAAAAGTCATGGCATAAATAGACTCTATTGTAATTTTCTCGACTAAACTACTAATCGCTACTAATGGATTCATTCGATTTCTTTTGATCTTTTGACTCAGACCTATCTTCCCATGCATTATTTAGTTCTTAAACTTTAGTTTCTAAAAACAACGAGAGAAAACTCACTCTTATTTGTTTACTTATGTATCAACAGCTTTAAGTTTTTCGATTCCGTGCATGATGTGATTTCAAAACTTTCAAATTTATTTCATATTATGAGCTAAATTATAACATACATGTTATACACGCGCGTTTTCGTTCACACAATATGGCAATTTTGCATATCGATATCAAAGAAATAAACATATCTTTCAGACGTTTATTTTCACCAATGTACCGAGATTAATATCAATCTTAATTTAATTTATTCTTTATCTTTTTCTTAGAACTAGAAGAAGATAAAAGATAAGTTAAATCAAGATTGAAGCTAATCTATCGTTGGCAGAGATGGGCAAGAGAGTCATGTTTATTCGTACGATTGCAGAGTACGACTTAACGTACAAGAGAAGAGTAAATCGTGATATGGGGTCTACAATAGAAGTTGTAGAAAATTAATCAATCTCTAAATTTCTCTAAATTTCTTGCAGTAAAATCTAACTCTAAGAAAGAGTGAAAATACAACCATCCTTCATTTCTCGAAAAAGAGTGACAATTTTTACTCTGTTTCGAGTGATTTTCACTCGAAAGAAGTGGAATCTTACTTTTTTGGAGTGAGATTTTCATTCTGGAAAGAATGAAAATTGTCATTCTTTTTCAAGAAGTGAAATATTTTTGACTTGTTTTCAAGGGTGGTTGCGTTTTCACTCTTTCGAAATGTGATTTCACTGGAAGAAATTTAGAGACTGATCACAGTCGAATATCGAGAAGAATAATCGACTATGATTGGTAAATTTCCTACGACTTAAGACGACTATTTCCTACGACCACTATAACTTCTATTGTAGACCCCCGTATGTATAAGAGTTCCGACAATTCCTAGTCGAGAAGACTAGTCGATTACTTACCTGCATCTGAAGCCACGAGTAGTCGATGTAGGCGGTGGTAGTGGCGGTGACAGCTCCGGTGATCCCGGTGATCCCGGTGATCCCGGTGATCCCGGTGGACGCCGTCGACGAGATCTGCTGCCAGCTGTCCTGGGCGTTGCATCCGAGTACCGTCGCGAGGGGTCCGTCGGGTTGGGCCCGATCGGGCACTATCTGATCGGCGGCGTATTGAGCGGCGTAGGACGGCTGGATCGTCGGCGGCTGGACGCCGACGGCGGACGGTAAACCGGGCAGAGACGCCGGATGAGGGTGCTGCGTAACCCCCGTGGTGGCCGCGGCACCGGCGGGCAAACAGCACACGCTCGCGTCCATCCGTGGCGGCGGAGAGTCGTAAAAGCGTAGCTGCTCCGGCTCCGGCTCCGGCTCCGGCTCCGGCTCCGGCTCCCGTGTCGTCGTCCTGCCGAGGATTAATCCTCGCGGCACCATCCAACCCACGACCGTTGCCGCTCGCGCCGTGATATTCACCGGCCGACGGCTGAGAGGATCGATTCGCGAGGATCCTCGGATCCCTCCTTCTCCGACTATTTATTTCAATCTTTCGTCCTTCTCTTCAGGTCGATCGAGGTAAAGGACGACAGCGTGATACTATAATCATCTTCCATCTGCGGAGGCGCAGCTGGTGCGAAGAGAAGAATCTCCGGACGTTGTTCCTGAACAAGATTGTTCTCCGATTGTCTTCCAAATTCTCTCGATCCGGGTTCCTCCTTTTAGATTCTGGATCCGCCCTTTCTCCGGATGGACCGTGATAAAAAACGGGACATCACTGTCTCCCGCACGGCTGGCTTTCACGTAATGTCACTTCGATTCGCGATATCCGATGATACTCGGCGATCACGACAAGTCACGTACATCGGAACCGCGTTGACGTCCCGCGCGTCGAATCCAAGGAATTCCGTGCGCAAAACACTATCCCGCACCAGACTGCCGAGTGCTCGTCGAATGTCGTTGCGAGCATCGCGTCCTGTAAAAAAAATAGACGCGTTTTCACTATTAGTCCAAGTTATTCTTTTCTCGATAGAAAAAGAGTACTCCGATCGGCGACGTCGTCGTCTTTGCCGTCATCGCCGACGCCGCCAACGCGCCGCTGTCGGGAGGCACTAACGCGAGCAGGGAGAAGAAGCATTCGACTCCGATATCGAAATTAAAACACGACTCACTGACGATACTCTTCGAGTTCTCGTGGGAACGCGTTTCCCAAACGGAGACATCGAATAAGTTCGAAACTAGTTTGATCCGTTCGAGCACTGTGCGACGTTCACGTGGAAGATCGATTACAATCAGATACTTCCGTGAGAAAAATGTTTCTCCTGCAAGAAATCGTCATCGCGTTCCTCGTTCGATCGGGCGTTCCTTTATCCGATAATTTTCTTTGTTTTTCTTCTCAAAGGAAACCCTTTCACCTGTCGACAAAAAACACTTTCATCAGCTTAGCCGGCACTCGAACAACAAATCGGCGACAAATCTCGAACGTACGTTACGTTACCAACGTAATTAAATTTTCGCGAGATACGAGACGAGAGGAAGACGATTCCAGCAGGATTCGGGAAGGATAAAACGCGCGCGCGCGCGCGCGTTCGCGAACGATCGAGTACGCCGATCGTAGTCGATCGCCACAAGATCCGCGAAATGACGTTTCTCGACGGTGACAGCGCGCACTCCCGTTAACGCGTTGACGCGCGCGCGTGCTCGCCACGGAGGACCACGAGGATGAGGGCGGAGAGAGAGAAAGGGTGGGAGAGAAAGAGAGAGAGAGAGAGAGAGAGAGAAGACTTGCGAGAAGGCGAGGGTGGTGGTGGTGGTATCGGTGGTGGTGGTGATGGTGGTGGTGGTGGTGATGGTGGTGATGGTGGTGGAAAGGATGATGATACGAAGGCGAGGGTGACGGATGAAACTGGCGCGCACGGCACAACTCTTGAACTGCGTTCGCGTACCGTCCGCGCTGCGCACGCGCATGCGTGGATGCGTGTCGTCAAGGCAACGGTTCCAGAGTAACTGCTTATAGCGAACGCAGCCCTCCGCGACGAGCAGCGGCGAGTGTGTCGCTTCTCTCTGTCTCTCTCCCACGTTCATTCCCGATCTCGCGCGCCTGGCTCACGCCCCGGGCGCGACCGATTCGAGCGGTCTAGGCGGCCATCGAGCGCACGCCCCCGTCCTGACACCGCGCGAGCGCCTCTCACCTCTCACTCTCTCCCTCTTTCTCTCTTGATCTCTCTTCCTTAACCGCGCCGCGTCGGTCGCTCGTCTTATCCCCCCCCCTCTCTCTCTCTCTCTCTCTCTCTCTACGCTCCATCGAGTATTCATCCGCGTATATACACACTTTCCCCCTCCCACATAATAATGTCTCCTACCCTACTCACTCACCTTCGGTCTCCTACGATTCTGCCGTCTCGATCGAGCGAGCGTTCCGCAGATCATCGCGTCCTTCTTCCGCACAAACATTGAAGACAAGACGCGAAGTGAACGCCGCCCGCGCGTCTCAACGGCGCGCGATTATTGACGTGAGCTATCGAGGGTCTCCTACCTCCGCCGACTTTGGCACACTTCTTTCAACGTTCCTCTGTCCTCTTCCCGATTTCTCCCTGTTCTGCCGCTTTCGCGGCCGTGCCGTATCTCGCGATTACTTTCTTCCATCCCGCCGTCGACCGGAATCACCCCTCGAAACCCACCACCGTCTAAATCTCCCGTTGTGCCGCGACGTCGACGAGATCGCGAGCACGAAATGCGGCGGCGAATTTTGAATTCATAGGAGAACGAATCGCGACACGCGCGCCACGTCACGTGACTGACGTTACGCGCGCGACGTTACTCACCCTGCCGGCGCGAAATAACGACCGGTTTGAAAATGGCGTAATAATTAATTTTGAAACAATACCACATGATGTAACTAACCGTCGCAAACGCCTTGACACGTAAAGCTGCACCAGTTTCAAGCGTACTCGAGGCGTCACACCCTATAGAACACGATTGTTGGTTAAAACATCCAAGATTGTATCTTTATTTTTATTTATTTTTATTTTGACAACGCGTCAAGCTGTGTTTATCTTAATTTCATGTATTTCCTGCAAAATGACTACGATGCTAAACTATTAGGCAGAGCTCTGCAGAGTCACGATTGGTGCATAATTTTGTGTTTTGAGCCATTTATTAAGCCGTTATAAAGTAATACGTATAACAAGTTCGATCACGCACCCAACTTTCTCCCAATGAAATTGGAAGGCTGTACTGGAAATGTTCGTATAAACAAATTGATCGTGTGCTGTTTTCAACCTGAAACGCGAAAGGATTCACAAGCAATTAAGAACGTGATGAAGAGTTAAAAGATATTGATATGCATTTTGATATTTTCATTACGATGCGCGTTTTAATCTTCAAGTTTTTCTTTTTTTTTTTCCTATATTTTCTTACATACTTGTGCTCGTTTCAGTTGAACTTTAATCCGGTTTAATTAATTTTTTATCCTTTTTTAATTCTATACTGAAAAAAATTGATTGAGCCTGAAATTAAACGAATACATATTTTAACAAATGTTAAAATAAACAAATTTTCAGTGCGTACATTCTGGTTATGGCATATTTGGTTGCATGAATTTTGATAAAAATACTTTTAATTAAAAAATATCAGATTATTTAATTATGATAAGTAGAAAATCTGTTTAGATTTATATTTCTTTAACCGGTTTACATGTCACGTTAATCCGATCATGCTCTTTTTTTCTTGTAGTAGAAACATAATAACCTGCTTATAGATATTATTATTACATATATGCATATTATTTCATTAAGCACTAATGAAACTCTAACCGGTATCATATCTACATGTTGTGCGTGTTCCAAAATATTTGATTATAATAATTAAAAATTCTGTTTACTTTCCCATCAAAGTTTACTCAACATATTTCGTTAATTTACAATTTTTCGTTAATCACAATTTTTTTTCATAGGAATGTATACTGAGTAATAGATTAACGATGTTCTGGATTTAATTACAACATTAATATCAACCTATAATTTATTGATTACATTTGTTGTACACTGAAGAGGATTCAATTCTTGAGATCGAAACGTGTGTAAACTGATTTTAAATGTATTGAATTTTAATCACACGAAGATTTTGTATTGGTTCACATTTGATTGCATTTTTGTATCATTTGACTTACTCCTTGGAGCCTGTTTGGTGTCCTACTACTTTTACAAGTATTTTTTCTTCATAAGAATGTAAATAAAAATTAGAGAAAAAGATAAGAAGTGAATTGAATCAAGATTAAAATTAATCAACATTGATAGAAATAAACACTAACACTAGAACGTTACGTTACAAACGCACGTTAATCTTTTTAACTTTGCCACGGATATAACAATGTGCTTCATCGACAGCTATATTGTGACAACGATAATGGTGAACACACGGGCGTAGCCAAAGGGGGGCAAGAGATCAACAATAAAAAAAAGAAAACGAGTCTAACAATCTATATCATTCGATCATCCTCTTCCTTCCTCCTCGGGTTCAAAAGTCTCAACTTTAATTTAAACCCACCCTTAACAAAATCCTGATTACGCCTATGGGTGAACAAATCGATTATTAAATCTGAAAACGGGTCTTGTGATAAATCTATATCTATGATCACGACGGGGGATGCCGAGAGCTCGAGTTAACAAAATTAGCGAGCGTTAATCGTATTCCGCAAATCGTCGCGACTCCGATTAGTCGAGAATGCGATGCGCTTCTCGCGAGTCGCGATATATCCGCGCGCGTCTATAATGCGATCGCATAATATAATACACGAGAGAATAAGATGGAGAAGCGGACGTATGCATCTCCGCTCTCACTCTCCCCATCCCCCGCTCGCTCGCCCGCCAGCGCGCCTCTCCTCTCCTCTCCTCTCCTCTCCTCTCCTCTCCTCTCCTCTCCTCGCCTCGCCTCTCCTCACCCTCTCCCTCGCGACCGCGACGAGGCAGAAAGGTTCCCTTTCTCTTTAGATTGTGAAACGATTTTCTATCGCGGCGCTTTAGCTCCGCGCCGCGCGGATTTATTATATATGCAATGGGTTACGCAAATTACGACAAAGTGCAAATATTTCACATGACCTGCACCTGCGTGACTCCCCTTTCTACACGTGATCGTTTAACCAGGCACGTGAATCGTGACGCGCACGACGTTGTGTGTATATATACACGTATATACGTGCAACGCTCGAAATTCCGACGAGTTTCCTGGGATCCAGAAGTAATCCCTCCGAAACGTACGCAATACAGCGCGAATTACATTCCTTACGCCCGCCGACCGAGGGAGACATTTTCTGGGAACTGGATTACTTCGAGAGAGATAATGAGCGCGAGTATAACTTACGAGTTTCGGAAATTCTTTTCTCCCCTCTTATCTCGTAATCACGCTGTGCGATATCAATGATATTATCAATTACCGCACAACGTGATCACAAATTTGCTTTCCAAATTTGAGATTAACTCGTGACGACGATAAAGAAAACATACGATTCGCGATATATTGCTTGTGATTGACAATGAACACTTAATATCTCCGTTTTTCCTTAGTTTACTATAATTACTTCACGGTATGCCGTTGGTAAAGTAATGGAATAATTATGAGGCAGATAGTCACGGGAGAAAATTAAATTACCGTAATTTAGAGAAAATTAATGCGAAAGGCTATTTACTTATAGACTGAGAGAATGACAAGTTTGCGTGATAAAACGCAATGACAGCGGAACATGTCATCGAGTTCAGGATTAAAAATGATCCCGGCCGAGGCCCAGGTAGAACACAGAGTCATAATTAAGTCATAATGATATCATCATGATGTCATTTGATACTTGAAAATGAACTTATAAGTGACAAATAAGATCATATAATGATCCCAAGCAGAACAACAAGTTACGATAACGTTGAAATGACATTAAAATGAATCGGAAATGACTTTTAATGATCATTTTGGAGTGATTTTGACATTATTTTGATATTATAATGACTTGTTCTGCTTGAGATCAAAGGTATTATTTGAGGGAAACCTCACGGGACACTCGGAACTCGGAACAATACTGAATACGAGACAGCGAGCGAGCACGCGCAAGCGAGCGAATGACGAGCACGGCTGACCAGTGAGAATTTAGCCGCGAGACGCAGCGGCAGGAGGGGAAATACCGCTCGCGCGCCGCTCTCCCCCACTTACGTCCCCCGCGGAAGCGACGGGACTTATGAATGGGAGTAGTACTCGCCCATTGGTCGCGCCCGATAGCCAATGGCGGTCGACTCGCATTCGCAAGCACTGCGCGCGCGGGCAAATAAAGCGAAATGATCGTGTAATAAGTGTATGTATAGATACACATACATACCTATATACGTCGAGAATACAGCGAGCGACGACGAGAAGATCGAGAAGAGATACCGAAGTAAATCAACCGGATCCTATTAATACCGTGCCGTGCTACTGACTTTTCTGGAAAAATTACTAATCGTGCGAAATCGTTTTAAATCGTAACTCAAACTCCGAGACCTTTAAACGGCTGGGAAACGCGGAGCGCTTATATATTATGGCTTATATTATTGCCTCGCCGTTTATCTATATTTTATCTTATAATTACGTAAATAATTACTATCGTCGTTTTTTTCTTTATCGTAAGACTCTCGCCAAAGCGAGGATTTCACACGAGTCGAATCGCGCTTATCGTGCAGAAATCGGATAGATAACAAAGTCGAAAACAAAGTGTTGGTTGTGCATGGAAAGGCGCGAAAGGCGTTACGATTCGACGCTCTCAACTCGACCCGAAGGCAAGAACGGCAATTCCAATTTCTCCGGGACGGCGATTAAGTCGCTCGATGACAAGAGGGTGGCGGAGATAATCGCACTCGCGACTCGCGAGCAATGCGCGAGGAAAATGTAACGACTCGCTGGCGGAGTCGATGCAAATCGAGACGCGCGAGTCGTACGACAAATACCGAACGGCAATTATCGGTTAACTTATGGAAAATATAGGGAACGAGCGCGCGCGGCGACGGTTCTTATGACAGGGAAGTGAGCGAGGTTTCTATCCTGGGTACGTCAAGGTGACAACACACGGCGGGGATGACACCATAGTCGGGATGACGGGGACGAGAGCTCGCTGTATCACCTAGCGTTACATTACATCGCATTGCTTTGTGCGAGCGAGAGAGCGAGAGAACGAGCTGCATTTACGCGCATTTATGGCTTGGCGTCATCTATCAATTAGCCGCCTCATAGCCGTTTGTGTCTCACCGCTATCTCGCGAGATTGTGACTCAATTATGAGTGGTAGGACACGAGTTACATCTCGCGTTTCCATCTAAGCTCGTGAATCATTCAACACGTTGTTTAGACAGTACGAATGCGGTATTTTGTCGTGCAGAATTCAATTGTATTGACATGATTACTGCAAACGTGATTTATGTCGTTTATTTTATTCAATATTTAGTAACAATATATTTAGTCAAATTTTCTTATTACATTTGCAGTGCCGTCTATGTATTCATATAATATCCATAATATACACATATAATATCCATAATACGCGGTGATCATCAAACTATACTACTCCAACGAAATTTAATTTTAATCCCACACGTCACCGTATTTAGTTTCCTTTTGCATTGGTGATCGGCTGCTGGTTGTGGGAACCTGTTCGCTTGTCTCTTTCGTTACTGGAAGTTCTCTTGTTTTGGGAGTATACTGTTTATGTTTCTTATAGAACTCATCTCTATTTTGATGCCTCAACTCTTCATAACTGACCTCTTTTTGTATATTTATCGATTTGGACAAATCCGTGTCCTCGGAGACGTTGAAATCACCTTTAATCATTTATACAGTTATCAACACATAGTAATAGGTGTGTAGAAAATTTAACAATAATTTTTAACAACTCACTGTTGTCTGGATTGATACTGGAATACGTATCGTATGAATTCATCGGTGGGTAATCATCGAATTGTATCTCCGCAGATGATTCTGCTGGGCTTTGAACTTCTGATTGAGGACCTTGATAATATAATGCCTCTCTATAAACAAAGGTATGTAAAACTTAGCTTTAACGAAAAACATAAACAAACGCAGACAACCAATTGTAATACCTATAAGGAGAGACATTTCCAAGATACCCCACTTGTCTCATTTTCTCTCGAAGATTGTGACTGTCCGGCATGGAAGCGACTTTTATCATACACGAGTTGACAGCGCTTAATCTACTCATTATCATACCTATTACGCTACTAGCTAGGGCGACATATTTGGCATTTGCGTGAAATGGAGTCATCTTACATATCCCATATCCTATGGCTGCAGAAATTATTGTCGGCGCAAGGCTACTAGAGTTTTTCACGCATTGTCGCATTGCCCTCATCTCCTCTGGCGTCAAGTACATTTCCTATAATTTATGCGATTACAATTAGATTTGAGAGAACCGTTATTACATATATTGTATTTACGAATAAATAAAATATACATAAAATATTTAAAAAATTATCGCTTTGCCTTTTAATCTTAATCAAGAAATTATGCAATATATATCTATATTTTTCGACTGTAATAAATTTTGCACATTAAACACAAGAATCCTAACCTGTTGTCTTCGATACTTAGGATCAGGTTGCTGTACATCTGTTATTACGGCTCTCGACATGTTTCGCGAGTTTCCGGCAGAAATTCACTCGCACATTAAATTCGAAAAACTTATATCTCGCAATCTATTATACAGGAATCACAAATACTTCAACCGTAAACAACGATACGATTATATACATATAAATATATCTGATAATTGTGATAACCCTGCGTCGAGCATAACTGAGATGCTAGTACCATCTATGATCTATGCAGCTTATTAGCTACGCCTCTTGATTTAACGTTCGAACAGACTCCTTCTTAAACTGTTCTCGATAAAAATACGTCTCTCTCTCTCTCTCTCTCTCTCCCTCTCTCTCTCCCTCTCTCCTTATTTTATAATTTTTATAATCAAATTAAAAAATTATATGTAATAAGGCCCGGTTGCATCAACGTTGACTTAATTTAAACGAGAATTTAAGCTTAAAATTCTCTCTCTGCCTCTCTTTCTCCCTCTCTTTTAAAACAAGATAGATAGAGATTTAAGTCTCGCTTAAAGAGAGAACCGAAGTAACGATTGACGCAACCTGGTCTAAGATTTGGGGCTGAGTTATATATTTAAACAAAGAAGCTACTTTTTGATTATCACGAACTGAAACTTTTTTATCTACTACTCTTTCTTTCATTGTTATATATATATTTTTAATGATTTCTGTAATACAGTTAAAAAATGTATGATATTAAGATTTGTAGTTAAAAATTATGTCTTTAAATAGAGAGAAGAGTTGTTATTATTCCAAACTAAAACTTTCTTTACACTCTTCCTTCCCATCTGATACTTTTTTCTCAATTATAATAATTCTTTATAAATATGTACGTGCATACGCACTTGTCGAGTATTACTGACGTAGGTACATTGAAAGTAGTTTAAAATTGTATTTGAGATATACCGGATATTATATTTGCAGGATGCATATATGCAATATGCATCCGTATATCCAATGACGCGATTTGTTTGCGTAACCACGCTAATTCAATTATCACGTTTAAGACGGCAAGATATAAAGATAAAATTGGATGGAGTCTTATTGTTTTAAAAAATTTAACTTCTTTCGATGTTATTTTTATGCTTCATCCAAGTATTTAAAATTAAAAGGTATATAAGGAAATATACACGTCTATTAAAATTTATATCAGATAATATTAGAAATCAGAGGGATATTATATCAATATATTATTATTATATCAATATATATCTAATAATATTATAATCAATATATGTATAATATATATATAATA
>NW_017305408.1:2651770-2657975 GCF_001594115.1 Trachymyrmex septentrionalis
TATTATTATATCAATATATATCTAATAATATTATAATCAATATATGTATAATATATAATATTATATCAATATATAATAATAATATAATCTATTGCGCGTTAAGAGGAATATTTTGCTCGTCTATAACGTCACCGTGAAAAATATACATTTTACGTAAATACATTTGGGATTTCCTCGGAAACCTTGAACGAGTTATCAATGTGACATTTTCATTAACAAGCTTGTCGCAGGAAAATTGTGCGGCGCACAATTATATGTAATTTGCACGCGTAACTTTCTATTTTCTGTTACGTTCCTAGAAGTTAATTAAATAGTATAATTTTTTTTGCGAAAAATTAGATTAAAATTTTCATATCAGCCATTTTTTACGCAAATAAAATTTATATTCGTCGAAATTCAACAGCTGCATCTGCTCCATGCGCAATCAGGAAATTTTCCACCTACCACTTATGAACCGATCGAGAATACGTAATGCAAAAGTATCTACGTATAAGTCACGGTGGTGTTAATGAGAGACAAATGTCCATCACAATAAAAGTCGCGGTCGAATTCGTTCGCAGCTTTGTATAGCTTTAAAAATGTCGCGCATCACTTTACGTCAGCCTCTCTGGCCAGCTTACATCGCGCTCTTATTATTTACATTAATTTTAACATCGTTGACGTTGCAACAAGTGGGTGCCAGTCCTCTCCCGGATTTAATAAATAATCATGAGAATTCGACAGAAATTTCGACGGACATCACAACCAACACCGATGTGTAAATCTCTTTTAATATTCTTTAACGTATAACACGTATATGTACACAATAATTTTGCTGTAAACGTTTCTTGCCGTCTTCAGATACGTGATAAAAGCTGTAGTTTACGAGATTGGAATTCTCGCGGACGAGGATAATACAACGATCAGCGAAAGCATCGAAGGGTAAAAACATTTTATTTTATTCTTTCCCTCCCCGCATTTTACTTTTCATTTATTCGAAGGACGTCCAGGATTGCGTTCCAAAATTTTACTCTTGAGAAAAATAGTTGACTCATGAACTAGTATTCGTAGGCGGTTCTTATTTTAAGATCTTAAGGTCTTTAAGAGGTCATATACGTTTTTTCAGTTTCAAAAAATCCATTTTTTTCGCTTATTTTAAAAGGTACATATCTTAGAAACATTTTAAGACCAGATCGAAAAAAAATTTTTCATTTTATCGCACTTAAAAGCTCTTGCAAAACTTTAAACGCGTTTTTCTCGAAATAGCATTTTTCAGAACGATCGGCATAATAACTGCCTCACCGTTCGTCCGATTAACTTCATTTCTGGTATATATGTATTCTAAATTAGATTCGTTCGATCGTGTCACGAAGGCTTTTTTAAATAAATTTAACCACTTTCGAATAGCAATAAAAAAATAGATATTTTTTTGTGAAAATAACGACTCTTTTCTTCAAATTGTGATCATTTCCATAATGTCTTTTTTTTTAATTCCTCTCGTCATACGAGAACTACGATTCTAAAAGTGATAAAAAAATCAAAAATTTTTGTTTCAGATAAATATTATGAGCTAAATCATGCCCAGTTTGATAAAAAAAAACACGTACTATGTCATTGGACCGCCATATTTTTATAAATTTGTTAGTTTGTGCATACGTTTTATGTTCATTAAAAATGCATCTTTAAAATAAAAAAAAAATTTAAATCAATAAGCCCAATAGTTTTCTTACAATCTCTCGCTTTGATTACTTTTCAGATCCGAAAAACGTAGACCCCTTAAGATGCTAATACGGCTGTCTTTTTCTTCTTCTTGTTTAAGACATTATTTAAGATGGTCTTGAAATAAGAACTGATTATTATGAATTAATTCTTTTATTCAGAGTAAAGTTTTCAAACGTACGTGGGAAGTTTAATAAATCAGTGACTTTTTAAAAGAAGGCTATGTTGAAAGATAAGTCAAATTTTGATTTTAAAAATTAAAAAAGAAATAGTCCCGGGAACATCCTTAGGACGTAGGGACATCTTAAGAACCCTTGTTCTTAGGAGGTCTGTATGTTCCCATTAAAAAAGAAAGCCACGCTTACTTTCGAACAATAATTTCAATGTCGTCTTTTTTTGTTTTGCAGACAAGAAAAAATCAACATATCATGGTATAATTCACCGCAGGAAGATGAATTCTCCTAATCTCAACGAATTTTTTTTTTATCAGAGCGAGTACGACAGAATATCCCGTATTCTGTCATACATCTAAACGCGTTATATGAATCGAGAGCAAAAAGTAAAATGTGAAACGTAAAGTCGTGCGCATACACGACGTTCTCGGGATAGACATGTATAGTAAATTATTAATTATATGTCTTATAAAATATAGAACGTAAAGAAAACGCAGAATACGATGTACACAATTTATAAATTTCGATATTAAACTAGTAATGCTGTGACACTTGTGTTTTCTTAGGATTTAGAACAATGTTTTATTAGCTTTTTTTCATTTAATTATGAACAATATCTCGTGTACAACGCTATAAACACATTGCTGCTGCAAAGTCTGCGAGGCAGAAGAAAGTCGTGGAACAATCAGGTAACACAATTCATAGAATGATCTCTCGAAGAATGATGGATATACATAAGGTAGCTCAATCGAAGTATGCGCGACGCTTTGACATTAGTTCCTGCAATTTAACTATTCACTTCTGGAAGATCTTGATGAAAGACTTTTAACGTCGCTTAAAGGTATGTATAAATCTTCCTTTTTTTTTGTTATTTCGGAATGCAAATAAGTGCGCAAGTTCGTAAAGAGCTCTCGATTAATATAATATCATGTACAAATTTCGACTGATTATTACGACAAAAGGTAATAAAAATACTCTCGATTTTCTCTCTCCTCCTTTTTTCTGCTCGTATCGTATCGTTGAACTAACGTACACTCAGTTAAACAGTAGGCACTGCACCTAAGTACCTTTGCCTTATCGAAGGAATAAGCAAAAGCACCAGTTTGTGAAATACCGGTCTTATATAATATTAAACAGCGTTACGATAACTCTTTTCTCTTATGTTTCTCATCCGCTTTTTTAATATATAAACATATAGTAAATGTTCTGTGTGTGTGTATGTCCGTCTATGTGTAAAAAAATTAAATGTCACGAGTGGAGCAAGCGGATGCGAAATTTATCCATCATCTCTCTTTACAAATTGTCTATATGTATCGCACAAAAATGTTGCGATTTATGTTCTCTCCATTCTTCACTCACTTTGTTAGAAATCAGTTATCAGTTACGTATAAATAACAATTTACGAAACTCTTAACAATAATTGTAAAATATATGGGACAGAGGGAGGACTTGATTTTCGCAGGATACTTATAGATGTTGGCCATTCAAAGGGTGAGGTAAAAAGGGGATGGGATATACCTATATATAATAAACATCAAATTATTCGCTAAGTGTAGTTGAGCGTCAATCATTTTTCGGCATTCCGGATTTATTTTAAGAGATACCCTGCAGCGGGACCATAATGTACCCATCAACGTTTTCTTAAAGCATAATTAACGTGGTGTCTAATGAAAAATAGAGAAGGCGCAATATGCATCCGATCAACCGTTTACGACTCGATACTGATATGATTCTCTCTCTCCTTCTCCCCCCTCCTATTACCATAGATCATTTAACATAGGCAGGGGGGAACGTTTCATTTAGCGTCTTTAGGCACCGGTATGGCGTCAACAGTGCTAGTGGATGTGCTTTCCAACAAAGCGGCTGAAACTTGTTCAATTGACGACTTTTCATTCTCTACGTTCTTTGTGTCCTTTACTGTTTCGATTTGCTCCGTGTCCTTAAAATCTCTGGAAACAAATTTTTCAAATAATTCACATTTTAGATTAGACAAATTATGTGCGCTAATTATTATTATGCTACATACATACCTACTGACCAATAACTCGCTATTGACGTTCTCATTCGCGGAAATCATCTTGTGCTCATCACTTTTACTATCATTGAGATCAATTTCCGCAGCTGGCAACTTCATCTCGACTACTTGACTATCTACATAGTCTGTGCTCTTTTCGTTACCATCTCCAACACTTTCGCTACAAGTTACATTCTTTTCCGTTAGGTTTACAGCTGTAGCTTCTGATATTTTCTCTTTAAGTTCATCGCACGGCTTTTTCTCTTCGCTCACGGTGTTCTCTATACTCAAAGTATTTTCGAAATTTTCGAAATTGGCCCAACCAGTAGATTCTATTGGTTCCGACGGTGCCACATCCCATGGATTGACTGGTGGAAGTATAGTGTTCGGTGGTTCGGTATTGTTCCAAGCTAAGATTACATAAGCCATTTCGATAAAATTTCGAGCTTTTTTTTTTAGTCAAATAATGTAAGAATTTTTTATAGAAACATACGATCTGTCGTTTCGACTTCCATATTCATGTTACGTGGTTCCTCTTCCGACGAACTAGAATCCTCCGACGAATTAGAATCATCCGATGAACTAGAATCCTGATGTTGTTGCTTTGAATGCCAATCTCGCTTGTCCACCACGGTCTGGAACGTCAGCTCGCCCTCATCTCCCCATTCTAAGCCACTGCCGCAATCCTCAAGCCCGGCTTTTTGTTTTTGTTGGCACAGCTTTAACAAAAAAGTTATCAATTTTTTCAATTTCAAATATAACACAATACGTATTCGATAACAGTTGAATAGATATCTACCTTATTGAACATATCTTCCCGCTTGTCGAGATCTTCTTCACTGAGATTAAAGGCCAACGTTGTTAATTGGTCAACTGGATTACTATAATATCATACCTCTTAACGAAAACAGTGGGGAGAGAAATGACTATGACAATATTAAGGTTGCGCTCTTCTCACGCGTGTTCTTTCTTGACTCTTGTAAGTTCTATGATCGCGGACCTAGTAGTGCTATATTTTTTAATGAAATCTCGTGTCTATACTTACTGAAGTGCGTCATCACCATCGTTAAACTCATCATCGTGGAATCCAAAATTCTCGATGAACGGAGGTGTTATTTGTTGACCCTGATAATTGGAGTACATCTAATACCAAGAATCCGCACGATAAATAAAGAACTAAATAATCTCGATTTATATATCAATAATATATGAATGTAACCGCTAACCTGTTGAATGTATGTCTCTTGCGAGTAAGAGTTGTATTCATTTGGATTTTCCTCGGAACTCATCAGGTACACATCGGGAGTTTGATCACCCTAAAAATTCCATTATAATTAAAAGTTGTTACTTTCTCATTGCAGTCATATTAAATTACGACATACAATGAAAATTAAAATTTTTTGTTATAAATTATTATAAATGAATGAGTGACATTACGTGTTATTTCTAAATCCATAGAGGCGATGTACTTACAAAAAAAAAGAAAAAAAATAAGAAATATATGTCACATTACTACATACCATCATTACAGTTTGATGAATTTTATTAATTTCCACCAACTGTACACTCACAAGATTTTCCCATCTAGTAAGACACTCGGGTGATACATTGTTCTTTAAGAAGCTGGTCAGTATATTATTTTTTTCGCACTGAGTGACGATATTGTTCGCAATATTTATTAAATGTCCCATGTAGCCTTGACGAACACCATTTTCTTTGTTTCTGTAATCAAATCTCGAAGTTATAACCCTGAATTCTCTATTGCAATATATGCGAAATATTCCGCGAAATATAATACTTTTGGTAATCTTACTGTTTACTCTCGTTTTTATCCCATGCTTCTAAGATTCTCTCTATTAATTTGCACTTGATAAATATCTGTAAATTAAGACGTTCAAATTATTTAACGTATGTTCCTTTGTGTCATAATTTATTTCCATATTATAAGAGATATAACTCACATTATTATAAATAATATCATTATCCCGTTGTCCGCAATTAATAGCTAAGGCCAGGCACTGTTGTACTTGCGTATGTAAGAAATTATTCCAGGTATATTTGAAAAACAGATCCTATAATATATTTTTGGATTAAGAATAAACAAAAGTAGACAATATAATAAAAACTCTTAATGATTCATACACTTATATTGGGTAGACCAAGATGTAGATGGGAAGATAATATTAGAATGGACCTTAACGAAATGGGGTACGAGGGTCACAAATGGAGGGATCTTGCTCAGGGACGGGAACAGTGGCGGGATTTGGTATTTGCGACAATGAGCTTTCAAATTCCTAACGCCTAATAATAATAATAATAA